>NW_008330735.1:4125339-4133913 GCF_000622305.1 Nannospalax galili
TGGGAGTGGGTACCAGGCTAGTGGGCGTTGCCTTGTTATTTGTAAGTTAACAGGAAAAGCCTCTACCTGTGGGATTTGGGGGTCCTGAGACCATTGAGGCTGGAAATTTTGAGGCTGGCAACTCCCATTATCTCTAAGGTTACACAGCTGTTCTGTGGCTGTAAGGCGTGGCGCCACAGGTGGTGGCAGAGCCACAAGGCATGGTGGTAGCCGAGGTGAATGGGGAGGGGAATTTACCTGAGGATTTTTGGGGGCTTTTGAAATCTGAGCGTTAGTATCTGGGCTTGTTGAATCAGCAAGAGGGGGATAAGAGTTAATTTTGTTGATGGGTGGGTTTTGTCTGACTTGGTCAAATTCTATTTTTGGAGCTGTTGAATCTGCTACTGGGCAGTCTGCAGGGTTTTTTTTATCACTTAAAACCTCTCTTTTATTATTTTCTGGTGCTTGCAAACTTTCCTCAATCTTAGGTGGGTTTTTTTAAGAATTGCTGCATGGCTGCCATTATCGGGAAAAAGGAAAGAGGGAATTTATGCCTCTCTTGGATTTCTTTTTTATGAGCCAGATGCACAAGAAGGTTCCAGACCTCTGGATCAGATATGTCTGCTGATAGGATCCAGGGCGCAAATTGATACACTTCGTTCCAAAATTTTAAGCTTTCCTTTTGGGAGATCTTAAGCCCTCTTGATTTAAGTAAGGCTCTAAGGGAACGAATTTGGAGTTTTTTTCTGGCGTGATGTTGAATTTCCCATTATAAAAGGAGATGTTTTTACAGCAGTCTGGCACTAGGGGGTTGGAATGCCCTGAGAAATTACAAGCCTCAGACTGCAGAAAAAAAGTTACTTTTAAATCTTTTGTTCTGGCCGTGAGCCGCCTTGGACTCCCAGGTTCTCCGTTCTCACTTAACTGGCTAGTTAATTTAAATTCTCACTTAACTGGTTTTAGCTGCGGCTTGAGTGCCTGGGGGCAGGGTGACAGAGCTGACTAGAGAAATCTGCCTAACTCCAAAGCTCATGTGGAGATTTCTTAGAACTTTAGGGATTTTTTTTTCTCTAGCAGTTTTAAGATAGAAAAAGTGGGGTGAAGTGATGGTTCCCAAGGGAACGTGCCTGAAATTGAAATTTCAGGGGATCCCACTTGGTTCCCAGCACAGGCCTTCCCACAAATTTAAGGAACTGGCGGCCATCCTAATGACTCTTAAGTGGCCGTTGCGTCACCAGATTTTTATATTAGAAAGATATATAGATAGAGGTCTTTTGTCTACACCTTTGCAGGCAGTCGGGGTCCGTTAGGGGGTCAAAGAGACCTTTAGCTAACATCAGGGAGTAGCCCGGACCAGGAAGCCTCAGTTGTCTCTCTGTCCTTAGCGGTCCCACTCGAAGACTTTTAGACTGGAAACAAAAGGAGGAAATTAGAAGAGATTTGTATTGCCCTCCTGATGGGGAGGGATACTCATGAATCCTGCGTTTCAGAGGGTGCCAGCTGCTAGCTGGCACAAGATTCAGAGGCTCTCACGTTGGGCGCCAGATATGGGGTGCGCAGGGATCTCGGGGTGCCAGCTGCTAGTGTGGCGCCGGTCCCCTGTGCGCACTGGGAAGGCGGCGGGTCCCGCAGAGCATTGCTGGCGGGCCCCTGCTTCTCTGCTGCTTCTCCGCTGTGAGTCCCTCCACTACCGGGGCTGGCCCGGCCGAGTTCCGCCCTAATTTCACCCATGCACTTCCTCGAGATGCGAAATCCACCGGCCGCTGGATCACGTGGGAAGGTGCAAGGCGGCTAAAGCTAGGGTTCTGTGAGTTAATGACAGAAGGAAAGCACCCCCCGGGGAGGCTGGATCATAGGCAATAAGACACGGGACTCAGCTTAGTCCATGTTACAGCTCTTTATTCTCCTGACTCTGCTCGGCTCCAAGTCTTAGTAATCCAGCTCCAGCTCCAATTATTGAGGAAAAACCAGGACACTTATACCATGGGGGGGGTAGTAAAAACCTTAGCTGCTAGGTACTTTTAGGATGCCCCATTTACATGTGGAAGTAAGCTCCTGCCAGGCTGCCAGACTGCCTGAAAAATCACACAGGAAAGCCTGGCATTTCCAGAGCCGGAGGCTATGTTTTTGTGGTGGCTACTTCAAAAGATGAGTCAGGAAGATGCCAGAAAAGCACCCTGCTGAAAAAGGAGTCTCTGCATTTGAACCGAGCCCATGGGCTATCCGGACATGAAGAGACTACTACTTTACACAACAAGGGTCCCCAACAAATGCACTGTGCTGAATTCTAACCTAAAGCTGTTTCTTTAAAGTTCTTAGGTGCAAGTTGATGGCATAATACCAAACCACAACCCCATAAAGGGGCAGCCTACTCAAGACCTTGCCTGGCTGCAGAATAAGCTTTGGAAGGAATCCCATCAGGACACCCTTTTCATGGTCCCAGTGAGCGCATGACTCTGAACTTCCAGAGGAGTTTAAATAAGAATTTGAAAGATGTGTGTTTGAAATGAATACTCACAGAAACTTGAAACACAAAACAAAGACAGAGCTATGTGCTTTAGTGATATCCAAATATTAAATGTCCATATCACTGTTTCCTAAAATTGGTTGGAGAAACAATAAAATGTCCTATATACAGTAATGATAATGGGCATTGAATGTTTGGTAGGTATCAGTCAGGTGCTGACTGATATATATTAGAGATTATATATATTATCAGGTACTTCTCTCTATATATGTATATCTCACATATATATATATATATATATATATAACAAATTCCAGTTCTATGTAAAGAATATTAAATATTCAAGTGAATATGCATACATATATTTGTTTATGTATGTATGTATGTATATGCCTGTGTATATTTTTAATGTTTGGCTGTGTCCACTCTAAATTTTGAAACTTAGTGGCCAATGTGGTGCTATTAAAAAGTGAGAGTCAGCCTGGCATGGTGGTGCACACCTGTAGTCCCAGCACTTGGGAGGCAGAGGCAGGCGGATCTCTGTGAGTTCAAGGCCAGCCTTGTCTACACAGTGAGTTCCAGGCCAGCTAGGGCTACAGAGAGACCCTGTCTCAAAAAGACAAAAAAAAGGGGGGGGTCATCAATTTTGTCTATTATTTATTTATTATTTATTTATGTGCATGTAGTGTATATATGTGTATGAACGTATGTGAGTGCATTCACCCGCACAGGTGTGTGTGGAAGGCAGAGACTGATGTTGAGATGTCTTTCTCTATCACTGCCAACTATTTTCTTGAAAGAGTCTCACTAATCCTGGCAATTGCTGTTTTGGTTAGGCTGCCTGGCCAGGGACCCCTGGGATCCACTTATCCCCTCCCCTACTGCTAGGTTTACAGGTGCTACCACAATGTGGGTGCTGCGAGTCCTAACTCAGATTTTTATGTTTGCACAGCAAGCACTTTACCCACTGAGCCATCTCCCAGGCCCAAGGTGGGCTCTTTAAAAGGTAATTACATCTAAGAGTTCCTCCTCTCTGAATGGGATTAAGGCCTTTACAAAAGAGGCTTCACACAGCTTTTGACTCTTCCTGTCTATCAACTTCTGCCATGTGATGATCCAGCATTTCCTCTCTGTTGAAAATGCAGCTCTTGGGCTGGAGAGCTGGTGCAGCTGTTAAAGGTTCAGGCTTACAACCCAAAAGAAGACGTAATACCAGGCATGGTGATGCCTGTAGTCCCAGAACTTGGGAGGCAGAGGCAGGCAGATATCTGTGAGATCAAGGCTAATATGATCCACATAGTGAGTTCCAGGCCAGCTGGGGCTACAGGAAGACAAAAAGACCAAAAAATAAATAACTAATAAAAGATGTGATGCACTCTTAGGAGACAGTTAAACCTCTCAGTGCCTTGATTTGGATACCCCAGTCTTCTAAACTGTGAAAAATATTTTTTTCCTTAAACGTTTTCTGGTCTGCAATGTTCTGTTATAATAGAACAGAAAAGACTAAGACACAGTCACATAAATAGGTATTTTTTTTTTTTGTCTTTTTTAAGACAGGGACTCCCCTGTAGCCCTAGATGGCCTGGAATTCACTGTGTAGACCAGGTTGGCCTTAAGCTCACAGAGATCCACCTGCCTCTGCCTCCTGAGTGCTGGGATTAAAGGCATATGCCACCAAATAGCTGGCATAAATATGTATTTTATATTCATTTGATTCTCATTAGTGCTCCATAATGCAATAACTATTAGTATAGTCATTTTATAAATGAGAAAGCTGAAGTAGAAACTGGTTGAAGAATTTGATCAAGTTCATTCAGCTAGCAAGAGCCCAAGCTAGGACTTGAAACCTGTTATTCGTTCTGGCTCCCAAACCTAAGTCCATAACCTCTAACCATGCCTGTCAGTACAGGAGTAGAAAATCTCACACAGAGATGCTACTGGATCACCACTATCAGGATCTCCTTTCAATCCGTATTGTTGTTTGGGGCACAGTCCCTACCCTTGTGTTGTACATAGTCTAACGAGATACTCAAAAATGTGTGCAATATTTATAAGATGCAGCAAAAGCTGCAAGAGAGAGGCATTGACTGGAGTTTCTAGGGGCTTACAGTAGCGTGGACAGCAGTGAAGACAGGCAGGGCGAGCAGAGGGCAGGAAAAGTCTGGAGAGGAGACTTCGCTTCTAACAGCAAGAAGAGATTTGCATTCAGTTAGTCACAATTTCTTAAGTTCTCTCCAGATCTGAACTTTAGAATGAAAATATTAATGCTATAAAAACTGTCGAGTAGATGTTATCAGTATCATGCAATTTATTACTTCAGTGCTCAAACAAAAATATGCACTACTTTTTCATTTTTTTCTTATTCGGAGGCAGGGTCAGTATGAGAATCTCATTGACACTCTGAATCATAAAGCAGCTGGATATAACTAAAATTCTTGCAGTGGTGATTAAATGAATCATATTTATCTTTCTCATGGTTGAACAGAAACAGAACCAACTAGTGCCTGCAAGCAGCAACCAACCTGTCTCCTCTTTCCAGCAGGAGCTGTGTTTTTCTCTTGTTCCTTGGGGTCTCTCTGGATAAGGGTTTCGTGTAGAGCCCATAGAACTAAGTCATGCAAGGTGAGGATGGTAGTTCCATCTCTGGTGTAGACTTTGGAGGCTGCTCTGGGCAGTCCAAGTCTTTCTGTGCATTCTGCAAGAAGCTATATAACATACAGTGAAGAACTACCAGGAAATGATGACCCTGAAATCATGAGTCACTTGCCATTGTGCAAAGCTGAGAAAATCCTTTGAGAGAATAGACTTCGAGTAATTGCTGATGTTAATTTTTTAACTAAAAACAAATTTTGATATTAGGTTGCCTTAACTATTTTAACCTTAGTCAATCTAGTTTTAAAAATTCCCAGCTCTAAAATTTAAAGCCAGCTGCTCATGTCTATTCATACATTTTAGCACCAAACTACCTTATTTAAAGTGTTCAACTTAGAAATCCACTTTACTTTTTGTTGTACTATAAGGTAGAAAACTGTGCATTACTGCAAATTGATAACATCTTTAAATAAATGGTCAAATTTCAAATGAAGAATGGTCACATACTGTCACTTCCATTTATACATAGGAAAATGGATCATAAAAGCCAGCCTTGTATCATTGGGTAAATCTTAGAGTTATCAACTCCCATATTTTGTTTAGTCCACTGAGCAAAAATATCTTTATTTTTTATTTTTGCAGAAATGTTTGTGGTTAATTTATTTTTATATGTTTTGCCTGCATGTACATAAGTACAGCACACATTCTAAAAATTATTCTTTTTTTTCTTAATTTTTCTAAGACTGTATTCAAAGACAAATGATCAGAAAAATGCCATGAAGGAAACAGAGGTCTGGATCTCATTGGCTTAAAGTAGCGAATCTGAACAGGGATGTTGTCATTCAGCCCTGACACTCCTATCAGGAATAACCCTATCACCACATCTAAGAATACATTGGAATCATAACCACTCACCATGGGGAATGTCCCAACCACAATTAATTTCCCATTCTGATATACATCACCATTTTTGTATGCAATTGTTTTCACTGCCTTCTGGTGTGAAGCTGCCAAACCACTGGAAGATAGAGAGAGCCTGCGTGCAAGTCTTCAGCCGTGAGGATGACAGATATTCTTCATAATAACCTAGAGTTTTTTCAGCCTTGTAAGATGATAAATCAACCTGATATGTTAAAAATGATAATAAATGTACATTTACACGGATTTTTTGTTTTAGCTATCTTATTTTGGCATGCTTCATTACCTCAAGTAACATCTGTCTATGTGACTATGTGGCATCTACTCTTGCAACCAGTTACTTCACATACTGTAGATACCAGGTGCGGAAAGGAAAGGGTGTTGGCTTAGAATTCCTCAGTCCTTTTTCCCCGTTCCTGTAACTGACTTCTTGGCATTTGCTTTGTTCCTGGCTTGCTCTGGTCTTCCATTTCTGTTGTTTGTTTGGGCTTGTGGGTGGGTCATTTGTTTCTTTTTTGCCTTTCAGTGACACAGATGTGGAAGAAAGGATACCAGGACCAAGGGGAAGGGATGTGAACACTACAGGTACTCTCTTAATGTTTAACTTTAGAAGGAGACCATCTGTTTGTGGAAGAAGTTGATGAATGAGGAAGGCAAGAAGGATGGCGAACACCGCTTGGAAAGCTTCCCCTTTCTGTTCTGACATAGGCTGTCCTGAGGGAGATCTGTCTAAGCAGCTGTCAGCTCTATAGAGCAATCTCCGACTCTGCAGAGGATCACGTCCTTTCTCCCTCCGTTACTGCTTCAGTGGAGGCTCCCCACAACCTGTTCCTGTCCACCTCTAGCATTGCTCAGGATTAGGAGACAGTGGAGTGAATTTGGGAGATGGGGAGGTGCACCCTGCAGAGCACATAGGCTGGCAGGTATCTGTGCCCACCGTTTAGGAATTACTTCTTTTTATGCTGCTGTGTAAATTCCCTTAGTTCTTTTCACCTCTCAACTTCAAGAGAAGGATTTTTTTTAACGGTGCCATTTTAAATTTAGGTCACAGGAAAGTGGCAGAATTGATTTTTTTATTTTTTTTCCATCTCCAGGAGTACTAAATGGCATTAGACATGGATGCATGAATTCTGCCACTCAACCTGAACAGTCACTAACAACATGTCAAATTCCACCTGAAATGCTCCGTACTCATAAAAGAGGCATTTTCCATATGGATGTGGGGGAAAATACTTCTCAGCTAAGTAAAGATTTGCAGTTACTTCCTGACCTAAAAGTGGCACTAGGAGCAGTGAAAAGTGTCAGCAGATTAGAGCTGTGGAAGTGCCCAATTAACTTCAAAGAGTGGATTGAACTATTAATAGACAATGTGTTTTAAATTACAATAGAGAAAAGGTGATCGATGTGGGCAGAATAGGAAAGGTGCACCAGAGGAAGATGAATTGGATGAGTGAAGATGAACCTGACTATGAGGCAGAGAATGGATGCATCAGAGTTTCCAAATTGTTGCCACATGGCAGTGGCAAAGCTCAGCTCATTAAGTACCTTGGCCACATCAATGACCTTGAAAGGCCCCTGTGATAAGGGCTTCTGGATCTTGAGGCCTGAAACACAGAGGAATGGAACCCTTGAAAGCAGCTGTTTCAGCCTCTTCTTTGCCCTCATGGATCGTCCACAAGCTAGGCACAGCATTATTTTTCTGTTTCTATCAGGTGAGAGATAATAATATCCCTAAAATGGGAGAGAAAGGTGCTCTGATTAGGCGCCTCTAAATTGTAGTAGCATTTTTATAGGCCTCTTCACAACATAAACAAAGCACAGCCATATCATAATCAAATACCAAATTTAAAATCACAACAGAAATGCATTATTTTATTTCCTAATATTAATAATTAAATTTATTTTTATCTTTTACATGTATTTGTGTATGCGGGGCGGTGGGGGCACATATCACAGTGTACAGGTGGAGGTCTCATACTTTCAAGAGTCGTTCTCTCCTACCATGTGGGTCCTAGGCATTGAACTCAGGTCCTCTAGCGTGGGGACAAGCATCTTTATTTGCGAGTCATCTCACCAGAAATAATTAAATTTTTAAGAAAGTAGTCTGTTTTGGAGAGCCACAGCCTCCACCGCCATTACAAGATGGCGCCGGTATCCGGACCATCACAGTGTACAGGTGGAGGTCTCATACTTTCAAGAGTCGTTCTCTCCTACCATGTGGGTCCTAGGCATTGAACTCAGGTCCTCTAGCGTGGGGACAAGCATCTTTATTTGCGAGTCATCTCACCAGAAATAATTAAATTTTTAAGAAAGTAGTCTGTTTTGGAGAGCCACAGCCTCCACCGCCATTACAAGATGGCGCCGGTATCCGGACCTTCTTAACAGTAAACATCCTGCTGCGCCCATAAGGGGCGTGCACAAGAGCCTGCTCTCCCTCGCCTCCTCCCGTGGCATGATCTCCAGCAACCAATCTGCTTCTTATACGTCATAAATGGGACCTTTAGGGCATATATAAGCAACCGCTCTCCCGCTTCTCGTGGTCTTTGGTCTTCAGTCTTCAAATAAACTGCTGCAGAAGGATCCTGATTTGTCCTCCCGCGTCGTTCTCGCCGGCGAGA
>NW_008330735.1:4139099-4143423 GCF_000622305.1 Nannospalax galili
CAGAAGGATCCTGACTTGTCCTCCCGCGTCGTTCTTGCCGGCGAGACGGAAAGCGGTCGGGGACAGTCTGTGTCCCAGGGGCCTGGTTCCCCCAAGGGGCGGGGCCTGCTGTGGAGAATTGACTGCACAGAGGTAGCCACGGAGGGAGGGGTTTCTGGGTGCCATCTTGGGATGGAAGCCGTTCAGAGGGCATGGAGAGAAAGATGGCCCTGGCATCTCACCCATCTCAGCATCTCACCCGTGTGAATGTAAGAGGGGGCGTTTACTGACCTGGGGCAAGACTGTGAACCCAAGATGCGTGGGCAAAAGTTAAGGGAGACTGTGAGCACTGCTGAAGCGATCTGGAATGCCAAGCTGAGCAGAGCTGGGTGCCGGGTGTCAGGTGTTCGTTTCTTTGTAAGCGTCTCCATTTTCCCCCTCCCTACCCAAGATATAAAATGAAAAATTCAGATAAAAATGTTATGTGGTTTGTCTGATAGCTCCCTGAGCAAGACACCCTGAAAAAAGTGAGGGCCGGTCGAACACAGAGCAGGAAGGCGAAAAGTTAATGGGACATATTCTTAAATATGTAATGATTATTTAATGCCAGGGACGCCATAACTTCTGTTCAGAATCCAGATTTCTTGGAGGAATGACCAGTGTTTTGTTTGGAACAGAAAATGTGCAGTATAAACATGGGTACATCATGCTATGCTCAGAAAAAGATGAAACCCCTCCTGGAGTAAAAGAATCATCTTGAAAAGACACAGGAGCCAAAATGAAGGTGCACCTCCTGGCTCCGGAAGACCACTTGGGACTAAGGAGAAGAATGATACCTACAACATTTTGATTACGCTTGAACATATAAACGCTCATGATTTCATAGCAATTGTATCAATATAAGAAAGAATGAAAGAAAACAAAAATGAAACAGCTGATTGACCACCATTGGAAGCTAACTGACACAAATTCATACCCCTAAAATCTGGCTTTATGGTTGCTAGAGAATGTGGCAGATCATTTCTGAACAGGGCCATTCTGATTGTGTTGGGCCATGTGAGGGAAGTCATCTTTGACCATCTGGTCTTCATAGAGCCACCAAACTACCAAACAACCAGATGACCATAGCCACTTCAGAGATCTTAGCAAGGCCAGGAGAACTGCCTGGCGGAGTTCAGCCCAAAATGCTGGCTCACAAAGGGAAATTATACGGTGGTTTAAGACTCTTAAGCTTTCAGTTCCCATGCTAATTTACAACAGATGAGTGAGATAGTGAGAAAGAATTAGGCACTGATTCTACCTTTCCTTTCAAACCATATTTTAGGCAATGAAATATCTAATTAATGAGAAATGCTCTTATTAAGTCTGTAGCCAATAAACATGGAAAAAACAATATAATTAGACAGAAGTTATTCTTCTTAAGCAAAATGTTGATATCGAAGGTAAAGTCAATAGGAAATTTTAAAATATGGGCTCAAGGAAAAATCACCTGACACCACTAATATCATTAAAAACAGAAAACCTAGATTTTGCCTTCAGAGTAATAAATATGAAACACAGGGATGTGGGGCTGGAGAGATGGATGGTTCAGTGGTTAAGAGCACTGGTTGCTCTTGCAGAGGTCCCAGATTCTATTCCCAGCACCCACATGGCAGCTAACAGTCATTCATAACTCTAGTTCCAGGGGATCTAATGCCCTCTTCTGACCTCTTTGGACATTGCAAGATATGGGTGTGCTTACATAAATGCAGGCAATATACTCATACACATAAAATAAAACCAAAATAATAAAGATTTTTTTTTACAAAAAGAGACATGGGGAACTCACGAAGGTTGTGTACAGGGCTGGAGGGAGAGCTCAGCAGTTAAGAGCACTGGTCACTCTTGCAAAGGACCCAGTTTACGTTCCCAGCACCCACACGTCTCATAACTATCCTTAGCTCCAATTCCAAGGAATCTATCTGATGCCCTCTTCTGGCCTCCATGAGCACCAGTATGCAGGTAGTGCACTTACATAGATACAGGCAAATCACTCATACACATGAAATAAAAATAAATAAATCTTTAAAAATGTAAGTGTAAATCCAATGACAACTCTAGTGTTCAAAGTCATTTGTAGGAATATTGGGGAAAGAAATAAATCAAAGGATGCTACAGTCTAACAGTCCAACTGCATAAATGTTGAGCATTCTGTTCAATAATGGGCCCAGGTTATGAACTGGATCTCCCCCGAGGACCTTGTTTCAGAGTCTTGACTCAAATTGGTAAACAATAAAAGTAATTTTAGGACAACCTGGGAAATTTGATTAGGAATGGGTTTCTAGTACATAGCCAAAAAGTTATTGTTAATTTGGTTAATTATACCTATGGCATGATGATTTTTCTCAGAAAATGTTCAAATTTTTAAAATTGTATGCTTAATTTAAACATAAAATACATCACGTCTGGGATTGACAAATATGTCCTAACCTGGGTGACAGCAGATTATGTCTGATGTGACCAACCTGTGACAGCAGATTAAATCTGATGGCAAATGAAGATTCACTGTACTAGTCTTGACTTTGGAATATGTATGAAAATCCCTACAATAAAATTTAAAAGTAGTTTTATGCAGACTAATTAATTGTACTGTTTATAATTTTTTTTTCATTCTTTCCTAATTAGAAGCTCAAAGTGTAAATGATTTCGTCAAAGCTTAGCTTTCAGGCCAAGCATAGTGGTACATATCTGCAATCCCAACACCAAGGAGGCCAACATAGGAGGATCCCAAGGTAGAGGCCAGCTTGGCCTACATAACAAGACCCTGTCTGAAACAAACAAATTTGTGTTCAGTTTGTAGGAATATAAACTTTCTCCTGGGAAAAAGAGTCTTGCCTTTTCTTTCATATTTGGGAAGAAGGATCTGCTTACAGGTTGATCAATGTTTTCCTTAATGACAGATGACGTACAAACACCAACAAAATGTGCTGCTGTGATCTCCTTATCCAGGGCAGTGCTATGAAAGGCGATAAATGCTCTCTTGTTTTCCACATAATGCCACTTTTGATTAGCAGTCCCATTGCTGTATGGTTTATATTGCTAGGGGAAAAAAGAGATGAAATATGGTCTCAGATAAGTGAGTTTATGGGATTGCATAACAGTCATGATATTAATTTAGAAAGTAAAAACAATTACTCATAAACTACTGTACAATGGTAAATATTGTTAATATTTTGGGAATTGTGTACATAATTTTATGCTTATAAACATGTATTATTTGTGTCACAAAATAAATCAAAATACACAAAATTTTGTAACTACATTATTTTTGTCTCTTAATATTCCTTTAATCTTTTTCTGACTTTTAAAAAGATAGATATTTTATCTTAGGGATATTTTGTTTTTCTAATTATCAGTAGTTAAACATGCAAGTTATCTTTTTACTTTCCTTTATAATAAATAAGGAAGCACAAACAATAAGATAAATATTTATGTAAATCCATGATAAATCCTAGAACATATTTCTAGAAGTAATTATTGATTAAATATGATTATTTTAAGAATTACGACATAGAACATGAAAATGTTTTCTAGAGAAAATATTTCATTCTACCCTTCTACAAATGGCACATTCAGGTACCATTTTTTTTTCATATTCTTGCCAACCACATGCAACATCTCCCTGAGCACCAGTTTACAAGGCAAAAAAATAGTAACTTTTAATTTCAATTCATATTTCACTGATATTCAAGGGTTTTCCCTACAATTCATCTAAATATGTAGCAGAAATAGGATACATGTTTTAATTTTCAAGTATAAGCAAAGAAACAGTCTCAAATTAAGAAGGTATAAACTGCTGGGAGTGGTGGTGCACACTTTTAATCCCAGCACTTAGAAGGCAGAGGCAGGTGGCTCTCTGTGAGATCGAGGCCAGCCTGTTCAACATAGTGAGTTGCAGGTCAGTGGGGGCTGTAGGGAGACCCTGTATCAAAAAGACCAAAATTAAAAAATAAAAAGAAGGCATAAGCCAACAGGTTAGCTCTAAGTATAACATACTACCTCAAGAAACTTCAAAATTTCTAATACCTACTTTACCAAGTAAGAGGTGAATGGCAAAGAAGTCTCAGCACTGATTTAACAGGTCAGACAAAGAGCTTCCCTCTGAGGTCTGGAAAACCAAAGGCTAGAGTTTTTTTTTTTAACTTAAAAAAAATTTATTGAGAATTTCATACATGCATATAAGATGTTTTGATCAAATCCATGCCCACTCCCTCCCGTCCAGCACCTCCCATATCGCCCCATCACTTTTTTTCTGACAACCTTTCTTTCTTTCTTTCTTTCTTTCTTTCTTTCTTTCTTTCTTTCT
>NW_008330735.1:4143487-4208332 GCF_000622305.1 Nannospalax galili
CTCTCTCCCTCTCTCTCTTTCTTCCTTTCTTGTGGGGCTTTTTGCTTCTCTAATAGTCTCCCCTCTGAAGAGGTAACCCTAAAATATTTTAGGGATTAGATAAGAGCTCCCAAATACTTTTGACATTTTTAGCCCCAAGGACATTTTGATTTTTAGCCAAGAAACTGGCTACTTTTCTTTGGGGTTTTTTTTTTTTTTCCCCTTAACTCCCTGCCCAACCCCTATTCCCTTTTTTAGTACCCCTTCTGTGGGTCTATCTAAAAGACTCCCAAATTGTATAACTCTTATCTGTAGGGAGCAAAGGTTAGATTCTTAAGGAACAAGAAAGGGTCTGCTAGCATTAACCTAACATGGCTCATTTTCATTATTTTACACGAACTTTAATATTCTCTCATAAACTGATTGTTTCAATAAATAAAAATGGAAAACTAGCACAGAAAAAAAATCTCAAAAGGTAATACAAATCACCTCGAGATTAAATTTGTTTCTTATAAAATAAGACACCTTAGGGGAAGAAATTCGTTTCTGTAAATTTTATGAAACTGATTAAGGAACTGAATTTGCATCTGTATACGGTTTAATCTCACCATGGCCCATGGTGAAGAGGTACCTGACAAGAAGAATAAAATTTTATGTGTATTGTCTTTTCAGAATACATTTTTAGTCTTATTTATCATAAGGACAGAAGACTTAATTAAGAAAGCTTCAGTATCTGTCCAGATTTCTGTGTCCCAATTTTGGATTCCAGGTCTGCAAAGCAAGTTGCTTCATTGCTATTAAAAACATGGAATAAAACAAATGTCATTTGAAGATAATTATTCTGTTCAAGGAATAATTTACCATGGAAAATATGGTGGAATTTTAAGAAGGTAAATGCAGAGCTGGGATGCTCCTAAGCTTTCTCTTGTCCTAGCAAGGACAATCACATATTCATTTTAAAGTGTTTTTGGTTATTAGGAAGAATGACAGAAAAATATGAAGAGAAAGCTTCCGAAGTATTTTCCCAAAACTCAAATGGAGCCAGACATCTCTGGAGTCTCCAAAAATTGTCTGCTGTATTTGTAAAGCTACATTTAAAGTGTACTGCAAGAATTAACACTGAGGGCTCAGGTCCTCCACAAGAACCCCTCTACTCCGATCTCTCTCTTGTTTCCAGGTCAGGGGGGCCTCACCTAGTCTCCCCACAACTGATTTTAGGTAGACCTAATAGCCATTCCCTAGAGCACATCCTCCTCTGAGGCTACAAATTCCATGAATTTGGTCAAGACAGTTTCTCACGCTTACTGTTGGATGACTGCAGCAACTACCAAGCCTGACGTGCAGCACCTACAATCTCCATCAGTTGAATGAACTAAATGGAGAGGTTCATGAACACTCAGTTTGAGGTCTAGGTAGAGTATTACAGAAAATATTTTAACAATGACATTCAAGATACCATTCTATGACAGATGCTTTTTTGTTCTACAAGAGTGAGCCACGGAGCTTTCCCACAGCTTAGCGAAAGACGACTGCTCCCCAGCCTACACATTTCTTACCTGAACTATAACTGGATAGCCAGCGGTTTCATTTTGAGCCTTGGTCATAGACACTGTGAGCACAAGGTCCGGGTTCCTCTCCAGGTGAAAGGTCCTTGAGATGATAGAATTAGTCACACATTAAAAGCAGGCTGTGTTTAGTGTAGCTGGAATTTTTACAGGTTTCTGCTCTGTAGTGTAACTCAAGTTTCTTCAGGTCTTACCAGCTTATCAGAACAAATGGGTTTGGATATTCTGATACAGACATGATTTAATATCCATTATAATATTTTATATAAATATATTGTAGTTCATGTTTTACCATAATTCAATAATTCTTCATATTCTATTTTCCCTATTTAAATCATTGTGTGTTTTCTAGCTCCAAATTATACCCAGAAGTACTGAGAATGACTAATTGGATTCTATAATTATTCTGCAAAAGGTGGAATCCTGAGCCTACCTCTCATTTCCATATGGCTTTAATAACCCTGTGCCTTAGTTTCCTTGTCTGTAAAATGGAATAATGCACATCCTGTGGGAGTCAAATAAGTTAATGTATATAAAATGCATGGAACATTATAAGGGAAATTATTAGCTATAATTATTCATTGTTGTGGCTACAAAAATATTTTCCCTTCAATTCTTGTTTTTCCAATGGAGTTTTCCATGAAAGTCCAAAACACGTGTTGAATTTTAAAACATTTTTTCTACATTTGTGTGTGTGTGCATGCATGCATGAGTGCGTGCATGCATGTGTGTCTGTCATGCATAACATATGTATGCTGGTGCTCACAGAGGCTCCCTTTGGATCCCTGGGAGCTAGAATTACAAGCAGTTGTGAGTCATCCAACACGAATGCTAGGAATTGAACCTGGGTCCTCTGGAAGAGCAGCCAGTGCTCTTAACTGCTAAGCCATCTTTCCAGCCCCTATGTTGAATTTGAAAAGTAATCTTAGCTGGAGATAGAATAAAGACTATATGACTTGAAACAAAAATCTTCATATTCTTTTCCTTGCATCACTTAAAAGCAAAAATACACAGACAGTCTGTGTGTGTGACCGGCTGTGGAACTCTGTAATAATCTCCATCTGTTGCAAAAGAAGCTTCTTTGGTGAGTGGTGACTGGGATACTGGGATTATAAATATAAGGATCCATATTTTTCACATAGTAAGAAATTACATTTGTCGAGGGATGTGATAGCCTTAGGGTTTTCAAGATCTAAGACCTCTCCAACCATGTGTATTTGGCTATGTTTACCATACATGTGTTTCCTCCCATTGAGTGGGCTTCAAGTCCAATTACGTGGCTGTTGATTACCCCAAGATAAAAGTGCCACTACTGCACCCATGGCATTTGCTGTGTCACCCATTGATACAGTTATTTGGCCTTGAAGCTGAGGTTGGACCATCAATTCACGTTCTCCCTTAGCAACTTGCATAGTGTTCTCCAAAGCTGTGAAAGCTAGGCTTGAAAGGAGGTGGTTTCCAGGTCAGTTCCAGCTCCAGTACTCCAAATCTCGTGTCCAAAGTATGTCCTGTCTTTAGCAATAGGGCCCCTACCTTCAAGTTCTGGGAGGCAATCAAGGGCTGTGGCAATAGCCTATGTAATTTTGAAAAGTCTCCTGGACTACTCTGGCCAACACTCAAAGGAAGGTTTCTCCTGGTTGACACTGTCTCTTGTTATGTTTTAGCTGTACACACTTACTCAGGTAGAAATATTGTATGTGTAATATGTCAATAAGTTTTTGGACTAATATGATTCCCTCTGATTTTTTATACTAGCTAGGTATTATTTATCTCTCTTCTTTCTCTCCCTGTCCAATCCCCCCCCATGCCCTCCCCCTTTAAAGCATTCCCATTTTTCCCTTGAGAAACTCTATAGTTCCACTTCTCTTGAGCTCCTTTTTCCCTTTTATCCCCATAGTTTCCTGTATAACCCTCCCTCCCTCTTCCCATTTAAATACCCCGTTTACTCATTTCTGCCTTATTAACACCTGTCTCCCACTGTTCTTCTCTCTCAGGTTCCTTCTTTGTCTGTGAATTGCCCAACCATAAGTGGCACATCACAATGTAACCTCTATACCTAAGACTCATGGACTATAGAACAAGGGGTAAAGAGAACACTAATGCATCTCTTAGTTCTCATCAGTGAAGCTTCCTCGTGCGACAGAGGGCCGGGAACACAAAAAGGCACAAATGGCCGAAGTGTGGAGAGTAAGGGTCTGCAGAGTGTGGGTCCTTGGACAGGATTCTTATATTAAACTTCACCCACCTAGGGCTTAGGGACCATTACAGAAGAGGAGGCATAAAGATTGTAAGAGCCAGAGAGGCTGTGCATGACCATATGGAAATAGAGTCTTATAGGCTTCTGAAACCTTGCTCATATGAACCTACAGCAATGGAGTCAGCATGCACAAGACCTATGCAAACACAAGCAGACAAAATCCCCTCATATGAACCTACAGCAATGGAGTCAGCATGCACAAGACCTATGCAAACACAAGCAGACAAAATCCCAGCATAGAACTGTGGAAATGGGCAACAAGCCCCAATTTAGTTGAAGACTTACTGGCAGCTGATTACTGCCGGGTGAGGAAGAGCTGATCTTAAAGGGAAGGACTCAAAGTAGGCTGCCTAGACTTCAGTGAATGAACTTGCACTGAAGGACACCTGGGGACACTGACTTGACTAACTTGCCTTAACACAAATGACAGAATGTATGAACTCCAGTGGGGTGGGAGGTTATGGGAGGGTGCCAGTGGGGAAGGGGGCATAAAGATGATCAAGACTGATTAAGATGTTCTGTATGAAATGCACAAAAATTCAATAAAAAATTTACAAAAACAGCAAAAATAAAACAAGCATATCAGACTTTGGTCTACACAGAAAGACCCATTCTTTATTTCTTCACCATTTCTCCCATTGTGGCCACATTAGAAACCAGCAGAGGCATTTTTGCTGTTGAAAATAAAACTCACCCTGAGTGATACAACTCACCTTTAATGATGTGAGAACGAAGGGAAGGAGAGAAAATGGGAAGGGATCCATTATAAAAATAGCATATTTTTCCTAAAGACTTAAAATTCCAGGTATTTCATTCAAATGTGTGAGCATCAAAACAACACATCGTCACTAAAAAGGATGACAACATCCTAGAAGATGGAACTTTAAACATCAATCATATTTGTACAAGATAATATTCTTACAATGTCTTTCTTTCTTTACTATTGATTAATGAGGTATCATTTAAAGTCCAAAATGGATATTCAGTTTCATAGGCTGCCTCTTTAGCATTTATGAAGGCTGGTTCCTCCCTTCATGAGTGTTGCTCATTCATCTCTGTGATGTCAGCCGGTTTCGTGGTTTGCCTCTGTTTTGTGGTTTGCATTTGTATTGGCATGCAGTAATAGTATTCAAATGAATGTATGGATGCTTATTTTCTGCAGTGTCCACTGAGGAAGTATCACGATCAGTCACCTCACTATCCCTCTGCTTTTGCTACACAGAAGAGATGCAAATGTTTTCCCATGCTTTGAAGCTGTGTTCCTCTGGTTATCATTGCTGTGTAATGTTTCCACCTTGACATTTGGCACACAGGGGGCTTTATGGAGAAGTTTATAAGTTCAGGTTTTGTCTAGAGTGTGAATAATTCTCTGCTATGGGAAAACATCAGTTGACAGGACTGTTCAAAAAGGAAAAGAAAACACACACACACACACACACACACACACACACAAACCCACATTTATAATGACGACTACCTCTCTGTCTCATGACTTGACATGGGATGGCCTCAAGATGGCAAAGTTTTAGAACTACAGGAGACGGAAAGAGACTTTGTTGTTACCTATGACTAGATTTTCCAAGGTAATGCTGCTCAGAGTCCAACGGCTCACAGAGTTTTAAACAAACTTCTCTTTCTGTTTTTCTTTAACAGCCCTCCTCCATCCTCCTTTCTTTCAGCACTCAGAAGAATAAAAGAGAACCAATAACAACACTAAACAGGGCTCACAACCATAGTTCTCTTGCAAGTGGCTATTAACCTCCACCCTCATGCTTTCCACCTTCATTCATCAGTCATGCTCAAATTCAAGTTTACTCTCACATAGGTCCCTTACCATAATTCAGAAAGACAAGGCAGAAAGACATACTACTAACTAGGATGCAGTTATAGCAGCACTGGGATGTCAGCTCCATAAGAACAAGCATTTTGATCTTTGCTAAATTACCATCCCCCAAAACAATGCCTTCTGTAACCCTTAGCAATGAAATGGGTGAATTCTGGTCCTCACAGTCAGTAATCTGTAGGAAGAAATACCTATTCTCCCAGCTCCTCATTGCAAAGATAGCACAGCCCCTGGGAGGTATAAAGGAGCACTTTCACCAGCTTCATCCTTGCAGTTGGCTTTCCAGCCTCCCCTGACACAAGACCAGTGACTGTTCATGTCTGCTGTGCTGATCCTGGAAAGGGCAGAGCTAGCTCCTTCCTTGCCTGTGGGCGTGCAGCTACCACCTTCTGAAGCTTAATGTAATATCCCTCAAAGCTCAGGTTCTTAGTCCATGGACAGTGCGGATCTTTGGAGAATGCAATGAAAATTACAGCTCCTTCCCAGAAAGAAAGATTGTGCACAAATATACATTTGTATAGTATTTTAAGACATTGAAGAAGTCACTTTATTGAGATTGAAGAGCCCCATGTTACACAATGGAAGAATTTTGAGTAAAGCAATCCAAAGAACAGGGAGTTATTTTCTTTCTTGCTAGAGTCAATAAAACATGCACAAAACAGAGCGGTAATGGAATGCCACAGACCTGAATGTTGTCAACATTCTGCTGTTCTGGTTTCACCTATTTACCTCAATTGTTATTCTTCAAGTTTTAGTGGAATATTTGATATTTTTATTTTTATCTATGTGTTTGTATGCCCACATGCATAGAGGTACCTACAGAGGCCAAAAGAGGGTATGAGATCCTCTGGAGCTACAGTTACCCAAGGGTTGTGAGCTACCCCACCCCCATCTGTGGGTGCTGGGAATTGAACTCAGATCTTCTGCAAGAGCAGCAAGTACTGTGAGTCACTGAGCCATCTCTTCAGCCCCTTGCTAGAATATTTAAAGTAAATCTGATTTAAATATCTTTCATTTTTACTTGGAGCTATTATACATTTAAATGAAGAGAACTTTTCTCTTTTTTTACTCTCTCTCTTTCCTTCTCTCAACATAATCATTAACCAATTACTATCAAATTGTTTTAAATTTCTTCTGATCTCAAGAAAAAAAATTTTGAGAGTTTCGAATGTGGTTTTTTCAATGCCAGATGCTGATTTAGGTAGGTACATTTGATAAGGTAAGAATTCATGCTTACTGTATGTTTAGAAGCCATATAACTTATTTTATGAATGAAAAGGTGGAAGAGAACCTATGTGTGAGAGACAAGATTGAGTTAATGAAAAGTGTAAAAATATTTTAAAATTGGAAACACTTTGCAATTCTTATTTGGTTTCTTCATATCACAGAGATAAATTAGGTGAGTGTCTAGTTTTAAGCCAACAGCCAGGTAAAACTAAGCACCCAATGCATCAGATGAAATTTTCTTAGCTGACAGAATAGCTGATAACTTGCATGTTGCTTACCTGGCATTTTTATTTCTGTCTCTGTCTCATCTTTGGCTAGGCTAAAGAAGTTTCAGCCAAGTTAAACAGAAATTCCAAGGCCCTCAAATCTATTCCTGCTTGCTTAAGGGACCATACCTGACCTCTCTGAATCTTATTTGCTTTTTGATGTATTAGCCTCCCAGTACAATGAGTCTACCTGCTGTCTTCTCTGTGTGTCCAGCATTGATGACCATCATCAGACTTCTTTGCCATCAAAACCACCTCTGTGCCTAATCGAGGGTTGGGGCCTCTTACACCCAAGACCAGCTGAGGAGCAACAAGACTTATAATTTGCCCATCTGTGTACTCGAACTTCTGCTGGCACATCTTCTGCAGTCTGCCATGCTTTGGAGACTGTCTGGGGTAAAAGAAACTATTAGTGGCAGGAAAGTGGCCTCTTGAACTGTATACACCAGAGATGAGAACTGCCTTGTGGACAGGTAATCTTGCAATGGTAAGCATGCCCATAGGACAACAGTGAGGCCATCGGCACTGCACTTTCTAAACCAGCATGAAAAGTAGAATACTAGACTGGAGAGATGACTCAGCTGTGAAGATTGCTTGTTGCTCTTTCAGAGAACTGAGTTTGGTTCCCAGCACCCATGTCAGGCAGCCCAGAACTGCCTGTAACTCCAGATCCAGGAGATCCAATGCCTTCTTCTGGCCTCCATGGGCACCTGTACACATGTAACATACATTCACGTGGTTACACACACACACACACACACACACACACACACACACACACAATTTAAACAGGCTGTAGAGATAGCTCAGTGGTTAAGAGCACTGGATATCTTACAGAGGACACAGGTGAGAATCTTAGGACCCACATCGTGGCTTGAAACCATCTGTAACTCCAGTTCCAAAAGTCCATTATCCTCTTTTGATCTCCATGGGCACTGTACATCATGGGTGCACGTACATACATGCAAGCAATACGCTCATACACATAGAACAAAAGTAATAAAATATATTTTAAAAGTTAAAGCAGTAGAATCCTGAGCTTATTTTGTGAAAGAAAAGTTTATCTAAGAGAATAGTTGGAAATTCACCAACAAAGTAAAAAGAACTTCAGATGGAGAAGCTAAGTTATAGGGGGAAAAGTGAAATTTATAAAAATCACAGTAAGTAGAAGAGAAAGCATGTAGAATGTAAACACAGAAATAAAGGAGCTCTGTTCAAACTGTGATGTTTCTCCTCATAGGGTACCTAGCTCCAAATTTTTCAGTCTTCTTTAACAAGTCAAAAACTATCATAACAGAAAGTAATGCACTACAAAGGTAATTGAAAGAAATCTCTTACTTAAGGATCTTAAGGCATTAAGAAGACTTATGAAGTACATTAAATAGCACAACCTGCTGACAAAATAATCTAAAGATAGCTATTAAACCCCTACTGCATGCATGGTCTAATGCTAGCTGGTTAATATGAAGAAACTGTTTAATTAATTTTCCAGTAACTTCTATAATGTTAAGCAAATGCCTAAAGATTATGGAAAATAAAAGTAATATATATCCCTATCTTATCATTGGTTGATGAGCAGGTAATTTTTCAAATTTATTACTATTATTATTTGATTACATGTATGCATGTGTGTCTGTTTGTGGGTATGTACACAGTAATGCAGGGGCTTGTGGAGGTCAGAGGCATCAAATTCCTAGAAATGGAGTTGTAGGTGGCTGTGAGCTGTGGGATGTGGGTGCTGGAAACTAAACTTGGGACCTCTAAAAAAGCAGCCTGTGCTCTTAACCACTGAGCCATCTCTCCAGTTCTCAAAAAATAAGCATTTTTTTTTAAGAAAGAAGAGATTATATTTTACTAGTTTCTTGAAGGCATTAGGGCATCTTACATGTCTATTCATTAGTTTATCAACACAATCATTCAACAAATATAAAAGTTCTATTCTACTCTAAGTTCTTGGGAGACAGAGGTGGGTGGGACAGTGGTTTGGTGAAAGGGCACAGCAGAGACCAACACATTATATCACACTGCACAAAAGGAGCTAAAAGGAAAAGAGCCTTACTCTCCCACAACTAGTCCCAGATGCTGTAATAAAAATTCTAAGAGAAAAATGTGCACATTGGCGCTCTCAGGAGCCAAGGGCTGTGCAAATATGGGAATATGCCCACTGCCAATGGGAAGGTGTCCAAGAGAAAGCAGAACCTTCCATCAGCAATCCCTTGAAGAGTTTACCTGCATTTCTTTTGGGGATACACATTTTCAAAAAGCTGTTTCTCCATCTTCTTTGGAAGACTGTCATCATCATCAAAGTCATGTGAAGTGTCCTGCCAGGTGTACCTGAGCATTGTGTGACAGGCTTTGACTTGGGCATGGGCTCTGGCATGTGAATCTCCGTCAAGATACAGAAGCAGAGACAAGGGTAAAAATACTGAGATGTGCTCACACAGCTTCCACTAGGTGCAGAGAGATCATAGCCCACAGGATATTGGTGCATCTCTGAGACATAATTCCATAGGATTCCTAAGGCCACAAACCTACAGCTTACTAACGCACAGTTTAGATCTTTGGTTGTTTGTTTGGTTGGTTTTCTGTAGCCCCAGCTGTCCTGGAACTCGCTATAGATCAGGCTAGCCTCAGTCTCACAGAGAGTTGCCTGCCTCTGCCTGCTGGGTACTGGGATTAAAGATGTGTGCCACTTCTCTGAGTACAATTTAGATCTTTTAATATAAGGCTATAAATAAAATCCTTCAAATGCATAATAGACAGCATTTATCATCTTTGTTGTATCTATTTAGAAAAATGGGCCCATGTATTATATTTAAAAGCTATGGATATTAAAAGGATTCGTTAGTTTGAGAAATTCACAAAAAAACATGTGATGATATTCCTCTAAGTTTTGCTTAAGGGAGTCAGAATTCTGTCTGAGACAGTATAGCTCAGATGACTGGGTTGCAGAAAGTTTATTCCAAAGATGATGTTAAAGAATCTTAATCAGCTTTACTCTTCTCAATAGAGAACTCTAGAGACTCAAATCACATCTGCATATGTTTTTAATAAAGAATAATAAATTAAAAATTAGACTACAATATTCACAGAATCATCAAGGGAAAAATGGGTGGGGACAATAGCCACTGTTCAGATCTGCAGATATTTAACTCTAGGTTAGTGTGCAGAACACATTAGCCATGAGTGGGATCAAGACAGTACAATGAGGACTGGTTTGCAAGGGGATAAACACACAGTCAAAGCAGCAAGCATAGCTCAGCCCTTGCAAATATGGAGCCATATAAGTGAAGCTCTCTAGGGCAGGCTGTGATCATCAAAGTGGTGGTGATAATGTCATGTAACTGCAAGCATTATCAAATTACCAGTCTTCAGGGGCAACTCCCATGGTAGCGTGGCTGACCGCACACTTATTAAGTGCCAGGACCTGAACTGCATGTGGGAATGAAATTGGAGGGTAACCAGGGCCTCCTTCAGAGTGGTGAAGGAAACAGCTTCCCAAGTCAAACTCTCCAGAGTGGTTGAAAAAACACCAGTGCCATCTTGTGTTCAAAATAGAAAATACAGCTTTCCTATCAACAGGATTCTTTGCCCTATGACCAGATGTCTAATTAGTTTACTACCAATTTATGAGTTTTTGATCTTCCTGGTAAATGAAATGTAGTCAAGTCAATTTTAGAACAGTCTTTTTAAAATCTATATTGTCCTATTAATTGATTTATTTGATTATTCACAGGATTCATCTTTCATTAGTCTTTCCTTTAACCAATCTTCACTGAACACGTACAATACGTCAGACTCAGAGCTCTGTGTGTAGAGCACAGTGATGAACAGAACAGGAAAGTTCTTGAGGCTCATGAGGGTCACATTCTAGTGAGAAGGAGACAGAAAATAAACGAGAAATTGAATAGATTAGTGCCACAGGGAAAGAAAACAGAAGTGGAGGGTCCCTGGTGGAATCAGTGTGCTTCAGAGAATCATCTCATAACATGTTAAAATGGAGACCTGGGAAGACGCCAGCTCTGTGAGGACTTAAGGAGACCTAATTCTAATTAGAAAAAAAAAGAAAACTCCAAATCAAGAACACATTTGATCCATTTGAGGACCAGGAAGATGTTAGTACAACAGCAGCAGGTATGTTGAGTGGGGAGGTAGTGCTGCATAGGGTTCAAGGGACAGGGACTTAGTCCTGTAATGCTATGAGGATGAGGCAGTTCTCTCCACATTCTATGCTCTCAAAGTCTGTTTTTCCATAAAGCAGCAAGGCAGAACATTCTTTCCTGCTGTGCTTTTTACAGTTTTTGCCACACATCTCTCTACAGAACCCAGCAACCAAAAGGGCTCCTTCCAGATCTATGTTCTTAGCACTTGATTTTTGGATGTCTTGCCTTAAACCACCTCAGTTCTCACATGTGCAAGAGGTTTCAAGCAAGCAGATTTGAGGAATTCCAGAGAAATCTCATGGTGACTTTCTAACATAAGATGGTGCCTTCAAAGATAACTTAAGGGAAGAAGAGGGAAGAATACAAGAAGACAATGGATTATGTGTGGCATAAAAGCAGAAAGGGGGTTTGAGAGAAGAGGGTGAGCAACTTGAACAGAAAGAAGGGTTGGAAAAGGACAGTGGGGGCAGTGGATATAATGGTGTGTATATGAAAATGCCTGAGTGAAACCCATGACTTTTCATGCTAACTAAAAAATAAATTTAAAATATATTAAATTAATAAATGAACAAACAAGATGATGCTCTCAGAGATAGCGCAAAGAACTAGGGAAGGTGATAAGCCTGGGAGATGACAGCCTGCTGTTCTGAAATATGAGAACCAGGGAATGTTAGCTGGATGAGGAACAGAGTTTGGCACAGGGAAGCATGAGATCACGGGATGGAGAGTTTTAATAGGGAATTATGTATGCAGGAGAGGCAATGTCACTGGGAATCTCGGAGAGCCCTTGCTCACAGAGCCTCCCTGGGATGAGTGGGTGAGACCTACACTGAACTCAGAGCAGGCAAGCATCTTCACCTCCAGGGCACAGCCTTGATGTAACTGATTCCAACAAGGTAGATCTTAGCTCTCAAAGAGGTTTCCTTTTTCCTAACTTTATTTTGTGCAAGGGCAGATTAGTAACTCAGAGGCCAGATGATACATCCTTTAGAAGAAGAAAAGAAACGGATGCCAAAGGAGTTTGTGGACAGTTCCCTAACTGCTAAGGAAGATGCCACATGTGAGAAATGAGTGGGAAAAAACAAATAGGATGGCAATAACAACAAAACATTTTCTGTCATGTTTGGTGAGTGAAAGACATGGGCCAAATGAAGCCCTCATCCAATTAGAAAAGGTGTTTCCTAAAACAAGAGCCAATGTTCTGAGAATAGAAGAATCTTAAAAAATTTGTAACAAGGTGGGCCAGTGGGATGACTCAGAGGGTAAAGGTGCCTGCTGCCAGGACTGATGACTGGCGTTTGATATCAGGAACACACAGTGGAAGAAGAGAATGATGCCCTGTCATCTAATTCACATCTGCACGGTGACATACACACACACATGCAAACATACACATACAATAATTAAATTAATGTAAATTTTGAAAGTTTGTAGTAAGGATAAATGAGTTTTCAGTTTGGCAACAATAATGCACCAGATATCTCTGGCTTTATGATTCGGAAATACACTCAGTCATTGCTTTATTGTGTCTTCACAGAGCATGTGGTACAGAATCCTTGTCCTCAGTGAGTCCCCAGCTTGGTGGGGGAGGAGCATGGAGAAGAGGGGTTAACAAGCACATCACAGGTAGGGATGATGCAGCTGAAATTGGCATTAATGATAAAATCATTCTAGAGCTAAATATGTGGCAAGTAAAAGAACTTGGGCAGATAGAGAGCAGTATCTGACCCAGAGATTGTGCAGGACCATAAAACAGAATGTGTCAGAGTCAGGCCACAGCTTACCACTAGACTTGGGGTTTATATGGCAAGAAGCAAAGTACGAAGGGGAAGGGGGCATAGGGCATAATGGGGGCCACTGACAGGCATGCAGTGGACGAGGGTCAGGGATGGTCAGATTCTTCTTCTTGTCTGCCTAGGTAGTCGTTGAAGAACTGTATGAAAAAGATCATGTGCCAGTTGTGGTGGTGCACACCTTTAATCCCTGCACTTGGGAAGCAGAAGCAGGTGGGTCTCTACAAGTTCCAGGTCAGTCTGGTCTACATAGTGAGTTCTAGGCAGTCAGGGCTATATAGTGAGACCCTATCTGAAGAAAATAAAATTATGTGTTAAAAAGATAATTGTCCACAAAAGGGACTGAGGTGACATGGAAGGATGACATTATAGAGACCCTCCAGAAAGCTATTTCAGGAACTCAGAATTGTAATTCCATTCACTTGTATCTACAGTGGGGAAGGAAGTCAATGTTTATAGAGACAAAACACAATGAATTCCTCAAAAAAAGTGCAATGAGAAGATAGGAGTCTTTAAAAATGAGTTGAACTGTGTCTGCATTGCTGCAAGGAGTTGACTGTGATGGTCAAAACTCTAGTTCTGGTCACTTGTCAGAAAGCTATTACCAGGTCATCAAGTGACAAGTCTCAGAAACTTGCTCTAAATTCCCTGTGTTGGCTCTGCACCTCTGCCAGGCTAGTGAGCTGAGTTCAAGCAATGGTCTGGTTGCTTTTCTGACTACATTGTTACTCACAGAATCTTTCTGGAAGGATCTTGTGTTGCTAAAGCAGCATTTTGCATTTGCTTTCCTGCTGGCCCTTTAACTTGCTTCTCTTCTTCAAAAATTACCACAGGTTTACGCAAAGCAAGTGCGCCCCCAGGCACAGCATCGCTTTGGACTTCTAACACAAGAGCTGAGCAGGAACACGCAAATTGCAAGAACATGTTAGTTATGATCGCAGAGCACCTGAAATTAGAAAGACATTCTCAAACCAACTGCAAAACCTTCAGCCATTGGGTCTCTTCATAGGGCGCTCCTTAAACTAAGAAGTTGGATTTTATTTAAAAAGCTTACATATTCTTTCTTCTCAAGATATTATTAGCCCAAATACTAATTATTCTACATTCTAACTCTTCAAATGGGCTATATTATTTACACATGTGTTTGTTCATCATTCTCTGGGATAGATGCAAACTCATCCATGTTTTTTTCCTTTTAGCCAAGGGAGAAACTAAAGCGTGGCTCTAGAGACTGGGAAATCTGAAAGCTCTCCCTAAGAGACTGTTACATAAATGGATGGCACAACATTGAAACGTCATTGGACATTGAATCTTTTTTCCTTGATAGGAATATATGAGGCTCTCAAATAGCCATATCTGTTAAAGACAAAATAGATTATAAGTTTTTATGTATTTATCTATTTGCACTTCCAAAGTGTGGTGCATAATAAAATCTGCAACCCTGTTAAATGTACATTAATAAATTAGGCTAAAGAGCTAAACAGTGAGTTGTAGAGCCGAAACATGGTCCATTTAAACCCAATCTTAATACAAAGCAGTATCACCAAGGATGCTACTACGTAAGGTCAAATCATTTCACTGCTTACCTTCTACCTTGCACATGCTGCAGAAGGTTTGAATCTTGGAAATGTCAGATGCAAGGCTTCGGAGGAAGACCTGCTTCCTTTGCTGAGCAGCAGAGAGGTCAGGATTGATCCAGTGCTCTCCACATGACACATAACCCTATCAAATAAACGAGTCTTTTATATGATGTATAAGAGTTCAAAGTGACTTTATTTGAAATACTTCAGGGTAGAAGCAATCAGAGAGATCAAAATACCTTACAGCAGGTGAACAGCAAACTATAGTGTCATGGAATACCAGCCATGAATGAAAAAGAGCAAACTATTGACAAAAGCACCAGTTTTAGTGGATTTTAAGTATCTTTGTATACAGAGTACTGAACAGATGGCAAAGCCTTAACTGTACGCACGTTGTTAGGACCAAGCGCCTCTTCCATCTTCGTCAAGGGGAAACCAACTTTCTCTTCTTTCATACAACACTGTGTAGAGTACAAAAAGTGTTGCCTATTCTGTCTGTAACCCCCACAGATTTACAGTCATTTGGAAACAAAAATGACCTTAAAAATTTTTGAAGAATGGAAGGGAAGCAGCCAGGACTGAAATGCAGGTATAATCAGATGCTGTGGGCTGCGGCTTGCTTACAAACAGTTTTATGGGACAGAGCCATGCACATTTGGTCACATGCAGTCTACGGCTGCTTTCCTACTGTGCTAGCAGAGCTGGTATTTCCACAGAGTTCACATGGCCCACAGAGCCCAAGATCTTCCCTACCTGCCCTCCATGGAAAAAAGTTAAGATCCCTTGTATAAATAAGCTTGTAATATCACATAAACACCAAAATATTACTGTGGGGCAAGAAAGGCAGCTGAGCCATCAAGAGTGAGTATTCTTCCTGTAGAGAGACCTAGGAGGTCCCCAGCATTCACATCAGGAATGGGGCTCATGGCTGCCTGTCACTCTAATTCCAGGGGTTCCAACATCTTCTGGCCTATTCCTGCAATGCACTCATGTACACAAACAGACACAGACACACAAGTGTGCACTTAATTAAACATAAAAATAAAACTTTAAAAAATGTTACAGCCAGGTGTGGTGGTACATGCCTGTAGTCCCAGCACTTGGGAGGCAGAGGCAGGTAGATCTCTGTGAGTTCAAGGCCTGCCTGGTCTACACAGTGAGTTCCAGGCCAGCTGGGGCTGCAGGAAGACCCTGTCTCAAAAAGACCCAAAAAAAATGTGTACAAAATAATAATGTGTAATTTTGGGATAATGAGATTATAGATGACATTTTCCCTCTTCATTTCCTTATACCAAGACCAAAAAAAAATGTGTACAAAATAATAATGTGTAATTTTGGGATAATGAGATTATAGATGACATTTTCCCTCTTCATTTCCTTATACCTATTTCTTAAATGTCCTTAAGCAAATTATCTTTCTCTCTTTCTTTCCTGTCCTCTCTTCCTTTCCTGCTTTCTCTGTCCCTCTCCCTCACTCCTTGACAGTGTCCTTCTGTGTAGCCCATGTTGTCTTTGAACTCATGATCATCCAGCCCCAGTCCTCCCCAGGCCTGTCATGTGCAACCATACCTAGCTTGTATCCCTTTAAAGATGAAAAAAAAAAATAGTGATACATTGAGAAAGACTCAGTTTGCCTAGAAATCCAGCAGCACCTCTTCTCACCTAGACATACACATGCGTTCTTGGCATGAGGATGCACGGAAGTTTATTTTAATTACGCCCTCTTGAACAACAGCTTTCTTGTTCCCTTACAGACATTAAATCTTCCAACTGTTCCTCTTCTGATCCTCACACTCAGAGAGCGGTGGGTTAAACTCTAGTGGCTGCAGATACACTCCTGTCTCTGTCTTAGTCTTCTCACACCCCAATTCCTTTTGCCTCAGTGCCTCCTTTGTACTTTAGGCTGAATTTATCTTTTATTATTATTACTTATTTGAAAACAGTCTACTCTAAATTCTTTCTGGAAGAAATAGCCACAGTGAATAATCACAGCAACACATAGAAAGAGAAATATTTAAAACAAAAGCCTTGGAAGTGATAGCATTAAGATTTCAAATAAGGGGCTGGAGAGATTGCCCAGTGCTTCAGAGCACTGGCTGCTCTTGCTGAGGACATGGCTTCTCTTCCCAGCACCCACATGGCAGCTAAGAACATCAGTAATTCCAGTTCCAGAAGATCCCACACCTTCTTCTGGCCTCCCTGGGTATTGCACACACATGGTACAATACTCATATACATAATTTTTTTTAAAGATTCTAAATAAAACCTGCCAGGCTCCAAGCACAGATGGAGACTCTCCACCCGTTGCTCTCACATTGGTCACCATACTTTGGTTTCAGACTCTCTCAAGAGGTCCTTCAATTCAGAGCATTAGTTGAGTTTTTTGTTTTTGTATTGATTTGTTTTCATTTGAGTTTTCTTGAAACAATCTTTCTATGCAGCCCAGGCTGGTCTAGGACACACTATGTAACCAACACTGATCTTGAACTGGCAGCAATCCTCCTGCCTCAGTCTTTCAGAGCGCTGGGATTATAGGTGTGAGCCACCATGTCCAGGCTCAGTGTTTGATCAAATGCTGTGAGCTTTATTCTCTGTTCAAAGAACTTCCGTTATCAATGAAGGCAGCTGATATTATTGCCTAAGCTCATGCCTCAAATTCCATAAGTGGGAGAAGAGACTGGGCTGTGTAAGTCCTTCTATTTCTCAGCTTCCTCTACTGGCCAAATGGACTGTATAAAAAAATACAACTTTTTGACCTATGAAAGTGACATGATTATTTAGTAGGAAACCATTAACAACTATATTGTAAAGGCCTCTAAAAGAGTACAGGGTCTATCTCAGAGGCAGAAATCACAAATGATAAACAATTGGCTTTCCACAGTTTCTTCCATTGATTTTACAGTAGGGGTGAAAGCATTCATGTCAAAGGGTCATTATAAGCATCATATAACTCCTATTTAGTCATGTAAGCCAGGCCTGCTACCTAAGATGGCAACATTGTTTATTAGTCTTGCTCTCAGACCTTGGGAAGGGTCTGAGAGAATAAGGACAAGCCTCAGAAGTCTTGCAGTAAAGGGTGCATTTCCCAGTACAGTGTCCATGTATTTGCATGTCCAATTCCACATCCCCAACACTACCAGTTCATCACTTTGAAGGTCCTTCAGGGCAAAGATTTCCTTTCCCTTTTCATTGAACAGCCTCTGAGCAGCAGAAGGTAAATTTAAAATTTCAGTATACCTGAAGTAAGAGACATAAAAAGTGATCATCTTGTATACAGAAAGCATCCAGCAGTAAGGTAAGAAAATAAAGCAAATAAGAGTCTGGACCATTATTCATGGCCCAAGAACGGGGCCCTGGAGCTTCCGGGTCCTTTTGAGTCTCAGTTCCCCTTTCTGGTTTGTGGAGATTGGAAGTTTAACCTCTCTGAGCCTGCATATCTTTCCCACATCCCAACATTTCTGAACCTTTGGCCTAAAACACATTCCTCAGCTTTTTCTGTCAAAGTTTTGTGCTTTCTCCAGTCACCAAAGCCAAATTTGCCACCAAACAGTCCTTCATCTTCTTCTCTAGATGCTTTCTCTATGACCCTCTGAAATAAGATTTTTCCCCCTAGTTAAATGTTGTCATTGATCCCCCCACCCCAAATTTCAAACAATTTCTTATAAACACTGAGACGAATGAGTTTCTCTGACTCCTGAAGAGCCATCTCTGTGTTGGGAGTAGAGACGGACTATCATCTGACTCATAGCAGGATGTTGTAAGCATTGGCCCTGTGTGTTGTAAGAACAAAGGAAAAACATAGATTCCTCTTTTAGGGAGTGACATTTACGTTGGACTTTATGTAGTTATCTTTATGTGTATGAATGTTTTGCCTTCATGTATGTAAGTGCGCCCGTGTCCTGGAATGCTTGTGGAGGCCAGAGGGACATCAAATCCCATGTGGATGCTGGGAACTGAACTCAGGTCCTCTACACAAGTAGCCAGCACTCTTAACAGACGATTCATCTCCCCAGCCCCTGTGCTGGGCTTTAAAACATGAATAGGAGTTTATCAAGAAAGATTAAAGCTATAGCTGAATGTGTTAGCAAGGTGAGGGGCCCGAAGAGACTGGAAAAGAAGAGAGGAAGCAATTTGAAAGTGCTCAGGATTCTAAAATGACAAACCTGGGTTCTACCTCGGGGAAAGCCGGAGGCCACTGAAGGTACTGGAACAGAGGACTGTGTCAATAGATATGCCTAGACTGTAGGGAGAGAGAAATAGAGCTAACAGATGTACCAGGGCATTTCCTAAAGAATATTGTTGGGTTGAAGAAAGTGAGAAACTCTTGGTAAACATTTCTGATGCTAGAATGCACTGTTAGAGTGAGTTAGAGGTGACTTCACACTCATCAACAAGACTCAGCTATGAAGACCATTTCTATGTTTTATTTCCTTCATTGGATACAGCATTTAGGTCAGCTATTTCTTTGCAGGGATCTTACAAATAAATAGGCCGATAGGAACTACGTCATTTCATGTTCCAACTCTGGATGCTCATGGACCAGTAGGGACTGGGCAATGTTCCTCATTCAAAGCATTTGGTAGGGTTTCTCTGATTCTGTTTAGATGATACCGGAAGACCCAATGCAATTCCTTCTCATTTCTTAGACTGATAATCTTTGCAGGTCCATGCAGCCTGAGTAACATCAGCATTTCTACCCTACTCATGTCTTCCCAGAGTGAATGTTTAACCCATGGGAATATCCTGATTAGGACAATTGAGTGGAAGAATAAAAGGACTGGGTGGTTGGTAAGTCTTTTCTTCATCCTGTTTTGAAACTCTAGTTTTAATGCTGAATTGGACCCTCCTAGGTGGGAGGCGGGGACTGAGAAAGCAGTTTCCCAAGTATTCCTTCTTCCAACCAGTGCTCATGCTAGCCAACACCAATGGGGAAAGAAGGAAAAAACATGGATTCTAAACACATTACAAGGAATGTGTCTTCTGCTGTCAGATTATTTAGATCCAAATTCCAGATTTTAATCCCTGGCTTTTCCTATTCTAGCTTCTGAAATTTTCCAATCTTGAATTCAGGGGAAATATTTTATAAATTAGTATTGGTCTCATGTCATAATATGAGAGAGAAAGAGAGAGAGAGAGAGAGAGAGAGAGAGAGAGAGAGAGGCAGAGGATTAAAATGTATAGTCATTATATTCACAACTTTTTTTTACTTAAATGTAGGTAAAAATGTGTTATCTGTTAAACATGATCACTCAGGCAGAACACCTTTGCATTTAGAATAGTAAATATTTACCTCTTCAAAAGATGGTGAAATTCAGTCTGGTTTATTTCTCTTTCAGAATATTTACTAGCATAGCCTTCCTCCTTTTTTTCAGCATTAACATTTCTGAAACAAATGACCCAAAGTATGTATACATTATCATATGTTAGAGATTAGATCTCAGCATGTTTTAATATGTGGAAAAGTTGTGAGATCTTTTCATTATTTTCCCCGGAATAATCTACTTCCTTTAAAAGACATGATTTCATGAGATGTAAATTTGCCAACTTTGAAAAAAACTCAGCTATCACATTCATTTTATTTTATTCAAATAATGATCCTATTATGAACCCAAACTTGAACAACGATAATCAGAAAAAAAAATGTTTAATTTGAATAGATTCATTCACGTTTTCAAAACTGTTCATTCATTCACATTTTAGAAAATTGTTCTATGCAGTTTTATAATCTCTGTATTTTATGAAATGAAAAAGTGATCAAATAGAGTTAATCATCCATTCAGCGAGCCCTGCTTTGGGACCAACTGTAGGCCTTTCATTGTGATGTTAAAGTAACTCTCTAATACTTTAAGCCTTGACATGCCTGGACCCACTGTCCTATGACTCTAGCAAGTGATCCTGAGACAGAAAGGCATGTGCCGTGTTCTCTTGACTTTTTAGATAGCAGAACCAAGAGCAGCAACAAACCTTCAGTGAATGGTTCCATAACTGAAGGACAGCTTGTGGCCAGAGCAGGGTTCTTCTAAAATAGATTTGTTGCATTATTCTAGCATGATTTTGCTTATAAAGTCATAATAGCTCAACCTTTAAACAAATAAATAGACTTGTGGTTAATGTGAGTAATGTATTCTTGTATGTCAATAGAATCTTTCCTTCTAGAAAGTGTTTAGCTTCGCTCTACTAAAAGTAGCACATCAAGGTTTCTAAGGTGACTAACTCTGGAATGCCTGTGTGAATGGCTCCTTCTGGATGGGCCACACAACCATGCTCTTGGGCTAGTCAAGTCTTTCTAGCTTTGTTGATCAGTCTTTACATACAGCTTGTATGTGGGAGGTGGGCACTATTGATTCCCAGTACTTTTCTGAGTAAACAAAAGAATAAAAATAATCTTCGGTAGAATTTTAGCTTCAAGTGAATGCCAGGGTATTTTGATTATTTAGAAATAATTAATTCTGATGGTGAACAAAGCGGCTGTCATTTATCTGAAGACATGGTGAATCAAACACATTGTTCTATGGGCAGAACGTTCAGACAATGGACAGTTTTACATACTCTGCTAGGATAGTTGTCAAAATTGTCCAGTCCCAAAGTACTTCCGAATTCCTCAACTAAAGTCATAGGAAGTTATCTGTGTATAATTTATAATCACAATTAAAGCTATAAAAGAAAAAAATGCAGGAAGGGACAGAAACTACGTATTAACTTTGGGTGTTTAGAAAAAGTCATACCCTTCCTTTAAGGGCATCACCCTCACATTTTACATGGAGCAGAATGAGCTAATTATGAAATGTATGCGTCAAAGATTTCAATTTCAGGCTTGACTTTACTTTGAAGATTAATTTTTTACTTTATCATCTTTACAGGCAGTTCAGTGGACAGCCAATGTGATGTTACTCATTGTTCAGTGATGTATGAAGTATATTTAATCAATGTGAAGAAAGTAACATTAAACTATCAGCAGCAGCTTCAAATACCCTAAATACCTCAAAAGAAAGGTCAAGACGTAATATTGCTGGTAATTATTTGAGAAACAATGTATTTAACTCATTCTTTCCATCAAAGCTTTTCATTGATCTATGATTCCTTTTGTCATAAAATATAGTCAAAATAAAGTAGGTGATTTTTCTCTAATAATAGAGAAATGTGGGGTGTTTGGGGTGATATTTGAATCACAAGGTAACTTTATATTACAAATCAGTGCTTTTCTAGGAAGAACTTCTGAGAACTGTGTATATTACATATTCCAAAGATATAAAAATCATTATGAGATTAAGAATTAAAGAATTGAACCCATATTTAATAACCAATGTGTGAGTTCACTCGTTTCCATATACACTAATAAAGCTCAAACAAAAGTGCTAATTCAAAACGGACACAGAACTCTTTAAATCACTGCCATGCATTTCTGACCCCTTTGGTCTAGTGCACAGCCTAAAACAGAAGAGATCAAACTAAGTTTCTGACACAGAAACTAAATGAAAATTTGTACCTATTTGACCTTCAAATAGCAATATAGGAAGCTGTATGTATACAGTTCCTCCAGAAAAGCATTAAAAATGAAGATGGTCATTGAAGGAAGAATGAAAGAATGAACAGTATATATACAGTATATATACAGTTTACAGTTCCTCCAGAAAAGCATTCAAAATGGAGACTCGCATTGCCATACTAGAACGTGTATGTGAGGACGTAAGTGAAGAAAGGCTGCCCTTACTGCCGTTTGCGTCCTGGTGCCATGTCTGGACCGATCACAAGGGGTCTGCTCTTACACTTGTCTCCATTCCTCAGAACTCTGAGTTTCAGTTTCGCAGAGACATACTGCTCTGGTGTCTTGCAGATAGGTTTCTTCATCAGGGGGCTGTTTGGCACAAGCAGTCCTCGCGGGGAAAGCGGGGGGGGGGGCGCCGGGGGCCTCCCACTTATTCTACACCTCTCATGTCTCTTTACCTTGCCAGACTAGAGTCAAGCTCAACAGGGTCTTCTTTCCCCGCTGATTCCGCCAAGCCCGTTCCCTTGGCTGTGGTTTCGCTGGATAGTAGGTAGGGACAGTGGGAATCTCGTTCATCCATTCAAAAAACTTTCTTTAATCAATAAAAAAAAAAAAAAAAAAAAAAAAAAAAAAAATGATTGAGCATCTAAGTTATTCCAAACAATTCTAATTCATCCTTTTTGTATAAAGAAGAAACGTAATGATTTTTAAAATTTAAAATTGGTCATTAAAAAAACTGTCCAACTCGTAGATTGTTACTTTCCTTCGAAAGAAACATTCTAGAAAAATAAAACTGAATTAACTTGGAATATTTTTTGGTTTTGCTCTTGTGTGAAGGATTTTTAGTTAACGTGAAAGAGAATGTATGAAATGGAGCTTTATAATAGTCTAAAATAGTATCATCTTAAACTTGATCTAGTTGACAAAGACAACACTTAAGGATAGCAAAAGCAGAATAAGTTGGAGAGACGGATCAGTGGTCAAGAGCACAATATCATACCCTCCTTGCAGAGGACCTGAGTTCAGTTGCCAGCACCCATATGATGTAGCTCACAATCACCTACTACTCCAGCTCCATGGGATCCCACACCCTTTCCTGACCTCTGCAGGTACCTGCACACAGATGTGCACATGCCCACATACAAACATGCATACACATAATTTTTAAAAGTAATAAAAATAAATCTTTTTAAAAATAAAGTAGATGACAAAATGATTCAAACACATTCCAGACATTTCCATAATAGAATTTAGTTACTTTGTATCTATTCACTTATATGCATTCATTTATATTACTAATTCATGTATTTTCCAAATACCTATTGGTTATCATATTTCAGGTACAGTATTTTGCCACTGGGAATAAAACTATGACCTAGACAGAGCACTCTCCCTCAACTAATTTATATGAAGTCATATTTTGAGAACTTCTTAAATGTATTTAGAAATCAACTGACAATCATAATGGTGTAAGAATCACAGAACATGGAGCATCATGGAGACCCCAAGGGAGTAAGGCCACCCAGCAGTCTCGAAGCCTTCAGAGTTAGTGCAGCACAGGATTGGTAGAAGTGTGTGCATCAGACTGGAAAATTAGTGGAGCAAAATGTTTGTGAAATGAACACAAAGATGGCTCCCAGAGAACAGCTGGACAACTGGGGGATACAGCTGCTGTCCACAGAGATTAAGCAAGGAAAGAAGAGTAAGTGGGGGAGTGATCAAAGATAAAGCAAAATCCAAGCATTTTCTCTCTCTCTCTCTCTCTCTCTCTCTCTCTCTCTCTCTCTCTCTCCTCTCTCTCTCTCTCTCTCCCTCTCCTCCTTCTGCTCCCTGCCCTCCTCCTTCCCCCTCTCTCTCAAGTTCATTCTTTCATTCTTCCTTCTTTCCTCCCTTCCACATAAACAACCATTCTGGTAGTGTGGTCCACTCATCTTCCATGACCATCTTGAAGAAGATTGTCATTCCTTTCTGGTTTTCTGTGCTCCATTCTCTTTGGCATGCCAGTTTGTCTACCACGCACAGCATCCTGGTGCCTGGGGACACTTCACGTCTGGTAAATCTTGATATCTAGAAGGCAGGCTCCTCCATCTTGTTCTTCTTTGAGTACTGGCTCTTGTTGGCTCTGTTCCATTTCATGTGTTTTTGAGTTAGTTTGGTTAGCTTTTCAAAAGTTTATTAAAAAATGTTCTACATTAAGTTAAAATTTTCCCTTTTGCTAAGTTTCTTCTGAGATAGAGTGATGTGTAGGTTAGCTCAGAGATAGTCTATCATGGATGAGTCACAAGATTCAGTCTGAAGCATCCCCAGCAAAATTCTAGACTGTGTGCTGGATCATAAAGGGCTCTTTCCCCCTATTTATTGAGATATATTCATTTTATTTATGTTTTCATTATGCGTATGCTAATACATTAACTGCATTAATTTAAAAAATTTTAAACAATGTTTACATTTCTGGATAAGTGTGACTGATGTTTATTCAAATAAGTCTATTGCCCATAGATTGCTGAATAAAATTAGCTACTATTTCTCTTAGGATTTTTGCATGTACTTATAACTAGAATTAGCATATAATATCATTACACGGTTGCTAACAGAAGTGAAAAATGTTGTTTCATTTTTTTTGTATTATGAATTTTTTTGTGTCTTATATGCTTGGAACAATTTTCCAGGAAAACTAGGTCACAGTGTACTTTGTGAGGAAACTTTTAACGACTTATTCTATGATTAGTAGGCTATCTAGTCTTTCTGTGCCTTGTTTCTTTCATTACATTTATCTATTTATTCGTTTTCTATGTGTGTGGGCATTTGCATGCCACAGTATGAGTGCGGAGATCAGAGGACAACTTTGGGAGTCAGTTCTTTCTTTCCATCATGTGGGTCCTGGGGATCAAACTGGGTTGCCAGACTTGACAGTAAGCACGTTTACTCTGACCCATCTTGCCAGCCCCTTCTGTGTCTTCTTGATCCCCTTTCATGCATTACTTTTGCCCAAGAATTTGATCATTTTAGTTTATGAAGCTAGACTTATTACTATAAGGTTATTTGTAATATCCCTTTATTATTTGTCCAATCGCTCAGCATCTACTCTCATATTACTTTTATTTTTAATATTATTTTCTTTTCTCTTTGTTGTCTTAATAAATATGTTCAAGTATGTCCATTTTACTAATGTTTTCAAAGAACAGGTTATTTTTGTTTTGCTGGTTTGTGCACACGTATCAGCTATTCTAGTCTATCATTGTAGCCTTTACAATTTACGATTTCCTTCTTCTGAATTCTTAACCATTCATTCTATTGTTATTCTCCTGACTCCCTGAGTTGAATGCTTATCTCATTAGTTTCAGACTCTCTTGCTATTTAATATAAATATTTATGATAATACATTTCTTTCAAAAATACTTTTGCATCCTGCACATTTTCTTTTGGTTCCGTTTTCAGTTATTCACTATTATTTCTTCCATGTTACTAAGTTAAAAATCTCTATATTGCTCAGTAGAGGCCTTTTGATTTATCATTTGAAACCTCATCCATTTGTAAAAACTGTTTCTAGTCTCAAAATATATTACGAGATCACCTTCTTTTCATCTCCTCCACACCATTAGCCTGGTTCAAGATGCAACTTTCAAGGTGGGCTCCTCTAAGAGCACCCTTCCATCAGCATCTGGAGGACAGCTGGGTAGCACATTCTCATACTGTCTCCCTCCCTCCTTCCTTCCTTCCTTCCCCATGAGCATGTGCTTGCTAAGGAACCAGTAGCACCTAAGCCATTTGCCACAGGCTGTAGCTTCTGAGAAAAGCAAAGTCATCCACATGAAGTAAAATTCGGAGACAGACATTTTCTAAAGGTGATACAGGTACTAGTGTCCAAAGAAGGGGGAAGTCATGTTAGGCAGGCAAAACCCCTGGATGATCACAGTAAATATCTCCCTCAAGCACTGGGAGGGTCCAACTGACAAGCCCAAAGATGAATGCACTTGTGATCTGTGATGGCCATGATCTGCCAGTACAGTCCAAGCTATAGCCTTTAGTTTACATAAAAAAACATTCAAAGACATCATAGCATGAATACAATCATATTAACTTATACTTTCCAAACAATTTATAGAATCTTGCAATTTTACTGAAAAACATCTTTTAGATAAATTATAAACAAAATCTCAAGGTTGTGAAGATTAAATATTCTGAAGTGACGGCCTCTAATTATGAAGTGTTAATTTGTGTCTTGATTAAGTAAGTTGCATTTATTTAGGAGAAATGTATCACAAACATTTAAAAACTGAAGAGTAGAGTACTTTTGAGTTTAATGGTCTTCCTTTATATTGTAATATAATATTTTGCCTAATAAACACGCTCACATAGTGGCAAACAACGAGGCTAGCTAAACATGCTCCTAAGTTAGCAAAATTTGAAGTAAAGAAGTTTTGTTTTATTCTGACCTTCATTGAGAACGTCTCATGTGCATGGAAATTAAATTACAAATGGCAAACTACAAAGTGGTTGTTTGAATAAATGCCTACTATTTATGAAAGGAGAAACATGGGCTGCTTTCTGTTACTGTGGCTACTAAGAAAAAACACCAAAGTGACCTAAGGTTTATAGTGAGAGGAGGAGGACTAGGGTGGACTGGGGACAGAGAGCTTCTAAGGAATAAGTTTGGAATCAAGCTTCAAGTACTCTACAGCAAAGGCAGCAGATAATTCAGAAGAAATCAAGTTCACAAAAGATCTAGATGGAGCTGCCTAGGTGGGAAAATTTTCATTAAAAATACTTTCATGAGTTAGAGTACCTGAGTTTGATTCCCAGAACCCACATTAAAAAAAAAAAAAAAAAAAGAAAAAGAAAAAGCCAGGTGTTACGGTACATGCTTATAATCCCAGTGCTGGGGAGGGGGAGGTAGGCAATCCCTGGGGCTCACTGGCCAGTCAGAATGACTAGCAAATTTGATCAGCAAATTCCAGCTAATGAGTGATCCTATCTCAAAAAAAGGTGGAAAATGCTTGAGGATAGAAATCCAAGATTCTTCTGTGTCTTCACTTTTACATTGAAGTTTTGGTGTAAAATTACTGACATTTCTCCTTTTCTTTTGAACCATGGAAAGGAAAGACAAGAAAAATGATTCTCCCTCATGCTTAGTCTGTGAGCTTGTCAATCTATAATATTAGGGTGTGAAACTCAAAGTTTTTTAATATCCTATACATGCTATTTTTCTGAGGAACAACTCTAAGACGTGCGAGCTTAGCCCCTAGCTGGTTTTGGTTCCGATTACAACTTGCTTCTAACAGTGGTTGCCACTGTGGACTTCTGTTGACGTTCACAGAATTACTGCTGCCTTCAAATGAATCACTGCTTTCTAGATAGAATAAGGAAGTCCAAGAGCCTTCTCTCTGAATGTGAGACATCACAGAAACACAACTCACAGAGATGAAAAATTAGCTTCCCATATATCTGAACTGCTGACATTAAATCTTCCTTTTAAGATATTTAATTCTTGGGCCAGTGGGATGGCTTAATGGGTAAAGGTGCTTGCCATCAAGCCCAATAACCCAAGTCCCATCACTGGGACCCACATGGTAGAAGGAGAGAACCAACTCCCACAGGCCTCACAGGAACACCATGGCATTCATTTACCTTCACACACACACACACACACACACACACACACACACACACACACACACACACACACACACACACACACACGCAGCATTTTAAAAAGATCTTTTACTTTTTGTACTCACTTTTTGAAGAGACAGTATCACTCTGTAGCCCTGGCTGGCCTGGTACTAGGCATGTAGCCCAGGATGGTCTCAACTTATTGCATGCTTCCCACTTCAACCTCCCAAGGGCTGGGATTATAGGAGCGCACCACCATGCTTAGCTTCCCATTCAAGGCATTGCTATTTTGTCCTTCATGGAAATAGAGGAATAATGATAATGAAGGACAACACAACATCGATAATTACACTGGTTACAGCTCTGTTTCTCCCCCTCCATTTTCTCGGTTGGAATTCAGATCCTCCCATTCATTTCTTTATTGGCCTTCTCTGTGTTCATGTTATTCTACCGCACAGCTGCATTGTCAGGAGCCTCTCCAGGGGCCCTGGTGCTCCCGTAAATGGATAATTCCACTTGCTTTTCTTTTCCACCCATCTCATAGACAAAGGCAGCATGTGTTGGTCTGGGAGTCAACTCTTAACCAGTGACTTCAGTTCTCAGTCTTGTTGGACCTACCTCTAGTTGTTATTTATAAATAGCTAAGTCCTCAATTTTCTTGCTTGCTTGTTTTCAAGGATGCATTTCTACCCTTTCCTTTCTTCAAACTGGCTTCTGAGTTTACATGCAATTTCAAAAGACTATATATATATAGTCTTTTATATATATGATATATATAATATACATAATTCATAAAGGGTCCCTAGTCTACATATAAATAGATACTTGTGTTGTCCTGGATCTCCGGGTCCTCCTGAAAGATACCTTTTATCTTCTTTTGCCACTAAGAAACATCATTGCTTAGCAGATTAATAAATTTGTACTTTTAATTTTATTCTCTATTACTGGTTCATCCAAATAGAGATATTTTAATTCAGTAAATTAGAAACTTTAAAATAATTATCTTGTATAACATTGCAAAATCTTAATCCTCTTTAAACTCACTATATGTAATTATTTCATTCTTGAATATGAAAATCCATCACTCATGCTTTTAAATATTTAGAAGTGCAATTTCTCAATTCCCAACTTTTTCTTCAAGATGTGAGAAAATAACCCAAGAGTTCATGCCTATGAACTATTTCAGGGACTTTAGAATAAACCAAAAGAATTTATTACTGCTGTTTTGATAAAGCTTTAACATGTTTTAAAACACTGATGTCCTCATGTACATGAAACTCTGTTTGTTAATAAAATATAATTGATTGCCTTTTAGGATGAATAATATTTTAAAATGTTAATAGTGTGGAATGGGCTCTCAGATCAGCTATCACCACTTTTTGCCATTAATGTAGTCTGAGTCACTATGAGATAATTCCATATTGTTCATATTTCTTACATCTTCTGTCATCATTCAATTTTTGAATAGTTCTTTTCATAAAATTAACATTATTACTCAAAATAGTATTTCTTAGGTGGTCTCCCTAGATTTGTTATTTGACTTAATTTTCAGGTGCAATCTTTTCTCATATTGGCTGTGTGAATGAACTGACTCAGTAATTACCCTTGACTGCTCGAACATCAAACCTCTTTCGTAGATTTCTTCTTTCTCCCCACTTTAACCTTTATTCACCAATTCGGCCTCCTTTCTCTGCTCTACTCCCTCTTTAGCCTATACTTTTTAAACTGTAACTTTCATGAAGTCAGGGACCACATTGTCTCCTTCCTTGTGCTCTCTCTAGTACTTAAACATAGTACAAACAATAGACACACAGTAAAATTGGAGATTAGGTCTGGAATAAAACTAATACACCATAGTGTACAAAGAATTCAGTATTCCACAACATGAATGCCACATCTACGAATGCCACATCTCCAAATCAGTTACATGAAGATGGAATTCTAAGGAAATGTGGGTCTTTCAAATGAAGTGGAGGCAACCTGAAGTGAAATGGGTTGTATTTAATTTGAGTTCCCTGCCTGCTAAGTGCTTTGTTCCTCAGACATTTCAAGAAACAGCAGGACCCTGAGACCCAGTCATTTTGGAAGACAGAGTCTATCTGTCTGACTCTAGCTAATTTAATGCCCAAGTTATTTCCCTTCATTCCATAATTAAGGGTCAGAGAATTTGGGATGCAACCTGAGATGTGTGAGGATAAAATAAAGGCATTTTAGATAGGTGAAAAATCTCTAAGTGATAACTAGATAAAAGGCATGCAGGGCAGAAGGAAACTAAGCTTAGATGGAGGATCTGAGATATAAGAATAACTCATACCAAGAAAAATGAAAAATTTAGTATACATGGAAATATACATTGATTGCACACAACAATCTTGTGGATAGGTTTCTGGCAAAAACTTAAATATATGACAATGAAAAAAAATGCCCCATATCGGAAATCATAGGATTGAAGTTAATCATTCTAATGTTTGAGAGAAGACTAAATATATTGATTAATTTTGTATTTTGGTTGTTTTTCTATGCAGGTAGGGGGCTGGAGAGATGGCTCAATGTTTAAGAGCACTGGCTGCTTTTGCAGAGGACCCAGGTTCAAATCTCAGCATTCACATGGCAGTTAACAGCCATCTGTAACTCCAGTTTCGGAGGAAGCTGAAGCTCTCTTTTGTCCTCTGTGGGCATTACGTGACATGGGTGGACTCACATACATGCAGGCAATACACTCATGTAGATAAAATAAAATAATAAATAAAATATATTTTAAAATGTTCAGAGTAATTACAATAACACTATCACCAAGAAGAATGGAAACAGTACAAATTAGAAATCAGTAAATGGAGAAAATGTAATGATAAAAAAAGTCAGTGTAAACAAATGTAATTTGGGGGAGAGGTTTGTAAACAATGGTAGATAGAAAGCAAATAATGATTCAGGTACCTATAATTCTATTAGAAAAGCCCAAATGCTTCAGTGTATAGATAGGACTTCAGACACAGTTCTCTAAATTAGCTATATGTTGGTTATCAAGACACTTCTGAGAATATAAGAGTCAGAAAGTAAAATGTTGGAAAGAAGATATACTAAGCACATAATAACCAAAAAACCTTGGGTGCTTTTATTATCTGACTGAGACTTTCATCAGAAGTGGACAGAGTTTCTGCATAATGATAAAAGTTTGAACTTACTAAGTGAACACTATTTTGAACACACATATGCTGGAGAACTACATTTCAAAATATATAAAGCAAAATTTGAAGGACTACAAGAAGAAATAGATAAATTTGTTTCTATAGTGAAGGACTTAAATACATCTTTCTAGTAAACCACAGAATTAACAAGTATTATTTCTAACATTGCAATTCAAAAGGTGCAGGGACATTTTCAGAAAGTTGGCAAGATGCTAGACCTTGAAGACTTATACTAAGTCCTCTAACCTCATTAAGCTGGCCATTGGGAAGGACTGGCCACATTTAAGTGAGCTTGTTCCATGGAGGATTTTCAACTCTGGAATGTTTCCATTGGCCTGGCTTACTGATCCCTTCATGCTTTATGGCCCACCTAAAACAAAACAGAAGACAAAGGGTACAGCAAGATTAACTCTCATTTCAAATTACACATTTTCACTGAATATCTTCTATGTACAAGGCAAAGACTCAGTTTGAATAAAAAAAAAAAACCTCCAGTAATTTGCTATTTATAAAAACATAAGTAGAAGTAATTTAAAAACAAAAGAATGAATTTTTAAAATCAGGAAGCATGTTTGAATTAAGGCAATGTTTGCAATGTCATAATAAAACCTTGAGGCAAAAGACAAAGTATTATGAGTCATTTATGATAACAGTGACATATGTAACAATACATAAATAAAATGAAAAAAAGATCAAATAACTCCTATAGTTTCAAACACACATACACGCACAAGCACGCATGTACACACACACACACACACACACACACACACACACACGCCCTCCTAATTTCTATAGGAGGAATTATGACATGATCAGCAGATTATAAACTACTAAGCCCTTTTAATTTTGTGTGTGTGTGTGTGTGTGTGTGTGTGTGTGTGTGTGTGATGTGTGTATGTGTGTTTGCAGTACTGAACATTGAACCCAGGGCTTTATGCATGCTAGGCAAATCTCCAACCTGTTATTTTCTTTAAGTAATGAATAAGATCAAGGAAGGGAGGTTCACACCTGTAGCCCATCACACAGGAGGCTGAGGTAGGAGTATCACAAGGCCAGCCTGGGCTGTATAGCAAGACCATGTCTTGAAAAATAACAGTTACTCAATTAAAATATCTGATCATTATTACTAGTAAAATGTAATTATGACTTTATACATGTTACGGCCTGCTTACAGATATCTTTTTAAAATATTTTATTTAGTATTTTTATTTTATATGTATGCATGTATTGCCTGTATGTAGGTAAGTGCACCCATGTCGTGAAATGCCCGCAGAGGACAGAAGAGACTGTCGGATCCCCTGGAACTGCAGTTACAGTCAGTTGTTAGCTGCCATGTGGGTGCTGGGATTTGAATCCGGGTCTTCTGCAAGAACAGTCAGTGTTCTTAACCACTGAGCCATCTCTCCAGCCCACAGATAATGTCTTTTTAACAACCCTAACATCATTTGGAATATTTGTCACATATGAAAAATTTTAAATTTCAATATGCTTTTAGGGTAAAAATCACATATGCACTGTGCAGGCCTGACAACCTGAGTTCTGATCCCCAGAACTCATGTGTGGTGGTTTGAATGAAACATACCCCCCATAGGCTTGGGTATTTGAGTACTTGGTCCCCAGTTGGTGGTGCTGTTTGGGGAGGTCATAGAATCTTTAAGAGGCATAGCCTTTCGGTAGGAATGGTGTCACTGGGAGCCAGCTTTGAGAGTCTGTAGCTCCCCACACTTCCTGTTCACTCTCTCTACTTCTTTGTGTTTGCAGTTGAAGATGAGATCTCTCAGCTTTGGGCTCTTGATGCCATGTCTGCCATTTACTGCCATGCCTCCCTGCCAGGGTGAACTCATCCCTCTGGAACCATGAGCCAAAATTCACTCTTCTGTAGTTGTCTTTGACCATGGTATTCTATCACAGCATCAGAAAAGTAACTAATACACCATGTGAAAACTGGATGTGGTAGCCTGTGTCTTTAATCCTAGCACCCTGTATTAGTCACTTTTCTGTTGCTGTGATAGTAACACTGACCCAAGCAATTTTTAGAAGGAAGAATTTATTTGAGCTTACGGTTCCAGGGGAATTACAGTCCATCATGTCAGGGAGGCACAGTGGCTGGAGGTGGCTGGAGCAGGAGCAGCAGAAGTGAAGCTCTCACATCATCACACAGGCAAAGGAAGCAAGAAAGCGACTGGTGATCTGGCAAGGCTTAAGAACTCTGTAAGCCCACCCCCAGTGACGTGTTTCCTCAGGATAGCCACACCTTCTAAAACCTCCCAAAACAGAGCCTTCATCTGGTGTCAAAATGTCCAAATACTTGGAGCCTATGGGGGACATTTTCATTCAAACCATCACACACCCCTACAGTGAGATGAGAGACAGAGACAGGCTAATCCCCTGGAAGTGGCCTAGCTAGCCTGGAGAATACAGTGCAGTCACAAACAACAAGAGAGACCTGGCTTCAAGGTAGAAGGTAAAGATACACATCCAAGGTGCCCTCTGACTGCTACACATACAACATGGCAATGTATACCCTCACACATGAACATGTACACACACACATACAAAATTTTTTTAATTCATACATATTGTGATAAATGACATGATAAACATATAAAAATGGAAGTTCAAATTTTACAATTTCAGTCATATGATAATTTAAAAACCACAAATATCTTTCTCAAAATGCTATTTTTCCAGTTGGAGAAAAAAATAATATGATTAATAGCTGTTAGATAAGCAATGAAAATTATGTGTATGATTCAATGCAACTTCTACACATAAGATGAATGCATCTCTCAACTCTTAACAGACAAGTTTCTTTAGGCAGCAGATGGTGATTAACACAGAAATCCACAACTCACCAATGCTCAGGGAACAAGAGGCTGCAGAGTAGTCATCCCTGAATAGGACACTTATATCAAATCTTTGCCTCCCAAGGCTCAGGGAACAATGCAAAAGAGGAGGGAGAATGATTATAAGAGCCAGAGGTGATGGGTGACCATAAGGAAACAGAGTTTTCCAGACAGCTGGTCATATACACATACGAACTCACAGCAATGTTGTAATAGCATGCACAAGTCCCATGAAGTTCAAACCAGACAAAATCCCATCATAGACATGGAGAAGTGAGTAAAAAAGAAAAAGTAACTCAAATGGAGGAACTTTTGGAAACTGATGGCTGCTGGGAGGGGGAGATACAGTCTCAACAGGGATGAAACTCTTGGTAAACCAGGCTCCAGTGAATAGACCCACACTGAGACATTTAGGGGATGCAAATTAGACTCTATAAGCTGTATTATATATTGTGTGTGTGTATTAAATTGGGTGAGGGGAAGTAAAGAGAGAGGTAGATAAGGGAGGGGGATCTAAATACCATCAAATTATATTACATGAAAATCACAAAAATACAATAAATAAAAAAGGACATTATGTATATGGAAACTTAATAGGATCCACCTAGAATTACATTTGAAGAAAATTCATAATGTAAAATGCATTTAAGAGCTAAGTTGAGAAGGTAAACTAATAAAGTACTCTACTCAATAATAAGTTATCTTTAAAATACATAAATTGGGGGGCTGGAGAGATGGCTCAGTGGTTAAGAGCACTTGTTGCTCTTGCAGAGGACTCAAGTTCAGTTCCCAGCATCCACATGATGGTTAACAACCATGCATAGCTCCAGTTCCAGGGAATCTGATGCCCTCTTCTAGTCTCTGTGAGCTTTGCACAACATGGGTGCATTTACACCATGGGCAGGCAATATACTCACACACATAAAAAATAATTTTTAATTTAAAAAATACATAAATTCTCCCATATAAGACAGATATAAGGAAATAATAATCAAGTATAACTAAATAATTTTAAACATTCAAACCAATATAATGATTGAAGAAATGTTTTGAAATTAAAATATAGTAAAATCTCTAATTGTTATATAATTGTTTGTGGCTTCTTAAATCCCCAAATTGGTCTCCAATTTATACATCCTTTAGATATTAAATATTAAGTATGGGATATAAAATTACTTTCAAACCAGGTGTGGTGGCATATGCCTTTAATCTCAGCACTTGAGAGCCAGAGGCAGATGAATCTCTTTGAGATCGAAGCCAGCCTGGTCTGTAGAGTGAGCTCTAGGCCAGCTGGGGGTACAGGGAGACCCTGTCTCAAAAAGACTGAAAAATAATTTTTAAAAAAATAAAAAGTAGAACAGCAAGTTTTAGCAAATGTAGATTAACAAAATTTTAAATAACAAAAATGAAATGGAAAATCGAGCTAAAGACTGATATAGAAAAGATAAAAATGAGAGTATAGTATACATCTGCACATTAATGATACAATGTTTCAGATAAAATAGTCTCTGAAATACTCAGCCTTGAAATAGAAATGTAGGAAATCTAAAACATGTTCATACAGATCGTGGAATAAATCATTCCCATGCTGCATAAAACATTCTAAGCCATAAAGATACAGAATTGTTAATATAGTCTATGACAAGGTTGTAAGTTTCATAATATAAAGTTCATCACTAGTAATAGAAGAATACAGCAATCTTACTAATAATTAAGTATATAAAACTCCTAAATCAATACTAACCATAATATTATGGCAAGAGAATAGTCACTATAGCTAATAATACTGATGCTAGAAATAAAATGAAGGACATTTATTTATTTAACATATCATTGAGTGGTGAATGAGAATACAGAGCAGAACACCATCCATAATTGTCTAGCACAGATGATGGTCTTTAAAGCCAGAGAAATTTCTAAGTTCATCTGGCCCCATCAAAACCATTTGTAGTATCTACCTTATGTTCAAGGGCCCGGGTTTCTAACAGCTTACTGAAAACTTAGATCAGAAGCCAAGATGCAGTGGTGTTTCCAATCAGCACGGGACCAGAAGGAATGAAGCACGGTTTCTCAGAAGTCAAGGCAAAGATGGGAGACAGCTTCCATGTTCCATTTCCCCTCTTTTCTCAGTGAACCCATGTACTTATTACCTGAGCAAAGCTTTTTGTGTATATTTTTTTTTTGCATAATGATCCTAAAGTGTTAGCTACATAAACTACCTGAATTACATCTAATTTCCTGAAACAAAGTCTAAAGGGAAAATGCATTCATCCAGACAAGGTATCTAAACTATGAGTATTCTGTAACAACTTGAGAAGGTAGCAAGCTCCTGACTGAAACGAGAGGCATACACATGCTTGACTCATATAGATTTATTTTAGTTTTTGAATAACTGACTATCTCTTGTGCCTGTTTCTTTTAAACCTTCTTTTGCATTGTCAAATTATTCTGGGCCCAGAGGTGGGAAAGCTCAAGTTCTTTCTCCTCACAGCTATTTCTTGATTATTATTCCGCATACTCCCAAATAATGCAGATGTTCTGAAACAGGTATCAACCAACAGTAACAGCTGCCTACAACATCTTCCCCATGAGTTCTTACCACTTCTCCCATAATCCCTCTTCCTGCTTCTTGAAAATGACATCAGTCTTACTTGTTCTCTCCAAGTACATTTCTTCTGCAGCTATTCAATCTGTTTTTAGCATCTAAGTAGACAATTGTCCAATTATCTTAACCACAGTTCATATCAGCCTACCCTCCCATGAATGCAGTTCCAAATGGGTCATTACCTATAATTCCAGTTCCAAAATCTAGTTGCAAGAATAACACCTTTCTACCACCATCCCTTTTTCCTCTAGGTTATGTAACTAAGATACTCTTCTTCATCCATTCTTCAACTGTACCTGATGCTCGAAACCATTGCCTCTCTCATTCTTTCACACTATCCACATTCCTGATGGGGCAGCAATTCCTTTAATGCTCAGCCAAGAGTCACAGTCACTCTCTTGTCTTCATCCTCTTGATATTGGAGCTACCAGTACAACACAGTTGCATGCTTTTGTGTTTGTAACTCCTGTATTCTGGAGATTAGATGCATTTGTGCAACTTTAATAATTTTATCTAGACAGGTGAGAGTTTGTATTGTAATATATTAATTTTACTTTAAAGTTATTTTTATTTGATTAGCTTCATCATTGCTAAAAGGCTTCCCTTTAAAATTAAGTGGTGAAAAGGTTACCTTAGTTATTAATTTTATTTTAAAATAATAAAAAATAGTTGAAAAATATTTGTTAGCTAAAAGAAGCATCAACCTCTACAATCATTTGAAAAATGAAAGAAATTGAGCCAGCTCACAAAGCCTGGCTTGCAAAGAGGTTGCTATGACATGCCAATGTGTGGTACTACATTTTAGTCTCCATTGCCATTGCTATGAGGGACAGTACAAAAGCCACTTACCCCAAACAGGCATCCACACTGTAGAAAGCAACAGGTAAAAAGGGGTGTGTAAATATGTTGATACACTAGGAGTTTGGCTTGTTGATGAAGAGCCCCAAGAAAACAAGACTGGAAAGCACAATTATGGGATATAGAATTATGAGGGGTGAATCTGCTGATATCCATATGGAAAGAGTATTATTTCTTATGTTAATGCTCAACAGAGAATACCTATCACAGAAGAGATTCTCAGTGACCAAGTAGACAGGAGGCCCAGTGTTCATACTAGAATGTTCATTGACCTGATGTAACACTCAACATTGCATTGCAAAGGAGGTGTTAACAGTGAGCCACAAGATTCACTGGTCTAACGTAACACATCATCAACAGAAGTAGCTGGCTTGACAGAATGGAGACATGATCTTGAAATCTGAACTAAAGCTCCAGCTTGTGGAAACAGTGGTAAGTTTGCAACATTATCCTAAAGGATTAGTACACACACACACACACACATACACACACACACACACACACACACACACACACAGGGCAAGGGGACAGACAGATAGACATGGCATATCTGTCATTGTATCTTTAATAACTAGAATTTGGGGTCCAGAAACCAAGATTAGAAGACTAGCTCTTCCTGCCACTACTCCAGTGTCCTGCTTCAAAATTTACTCCCCCGCTCCCCGAGCCTCAGGCTCTGCAGGGTTAGAATACTGACTTCACTTCTGCCCAGGAATACAGAAGTTTCTACCTACGTTGAGAAGCTTTAATGTTACTTGGCCACTTTGCTTCCCCTGTCAGTAGATCAGTAGGCCAATGCAATAGTTAGTCTCTTGACTAGAGAATTACTCTTGATTACCATGAAAACTACATTTTGCTCTGACACTGTGGTAGCGAGGGGCTGAAACCCACGGAACTTAGGGATACCTTAGTGCTTCTGTGCCTAATAAAGAGTGAATGGGCAATTGCAGCAGTGCGAAGAGCAAGGAAATTAAGGGCTTGGCTCTCATAAGTATAGAGTCATCAGTAAAGTAGGCCAGACTAGCCAAAATGTTGGCCAAATTCTATTTAACATGAATGGAGAAAGAGGGTGTAATGCTATCCATTAGAGTCTGAGGACCAATGGAGCACTGAGGATTGGGGGTGGAGCTGCTAATCTTTTGGGGGTCACTTTAGGGCAAAACAACAGATGATAACACTGAAGTAACAGACCGCCACTTCAGTCTTGAGGCAGACTTGAAGGTGCCTTGCTATTCTGTGATGTCTGGACATCATTACAGGTATAAGTAGATCTGAGGGACCTAAGGAGTAGATTGTGCAGGGCTCAATTATGTGCCTTGCCAAACTCACTTGACTTTCTGGCCTTCCTACTCTACAAGCTCAAGAGAGACTCAAGGCCCCCACTGGTCACCTTATTTTCTAGCACTGTCAAATTTCTCATTTGCTTCAAAACAAAGAGGTAGGCTTTGGTACAACCTCCTGATACTCACTAAATCAGGAGCCAGAGTGGGTCCATTTCCCAGGACTGACAAGTCCATCCACTACTTTGTGCTTAGATAAAATATTGCCCCGTGAGACAAGGACTCTAGCTTCCTCTCCAATTCAGTTTGCTTCTCTATCACTGTGATAAACCCAGGGCCAAAGCAATGTGGGGAAGAAAGAGTTTCTGTCATCTTACAACACCATTCATCTCTGAGGGAAGTCCAACAGGAACTCCAGGGAGGAACCTATAGCGGGAACTGACGCAGAGACCAGAGAGGTGCCTGCTTACTAGCGTGTGCCCCCATGCACAGCTTGCTTTCTTACACAACACAGGATTACTTGCCCAAGGGTGGGACCACCTGCAGTGGGCTAGGCCCTTCCACACCTCTCCCTAATCAAGAAAACACCTCGTAGGCCAATATGATAGAGGAAATTCTTTAACTGAGGTTCTTTTTACCCAGATGGGTCAAGTTGACAACCAAAGTCAACCATGACAAATATCACTAGCTAGAAAGGTCTTGAAAGAAGCAAAAAAAATCAGACGAAAGAGATAAACAGTGACTTCTGTGGAAAACTTCAATCAGAACCCGGAAACAAAAAGGGAACCAATAAAAAAATACCTGTCCCTTTATCACCAAGGTACATGAGCTCTACAAGCCTGGATGGAAGGTATACCATGTAAGTTTATGTATAAAACTACAATCAGACAACACACACTCTAGTACTTTATTTTGCCCTTCATTGCTTCAGTGTTTCTGGGTCCCATAAGGAATGAGTGGGCAACTGCAGTAACAAGAGTCTGAGAAGAAGGGATAGGGATAAGATAGATAGATGATAAATAGATGATAGATAGGTAGATAGATAGATAGATAGATAGATAGATAGATAGATAGATGATAGATAGATGATAGATAGAAAGATAGATAGATAGGTGATAGATAGATGATAGATTGATGATGATAGATAGATAGATGATAGATAGATAGATAGATAGATGATGGATAGATAGATTATAGATTAGATAGATGATAGGTAGATAGATAGATAGATAGATAGATAGATAGATAGATAGATGATAGATAGATGATAGATAGGTGATAGGTAGATGATAGATAGCTAGATAATAGATGATTTATAGATAGATAGATGATAGAGATATAGATAGAAGATAGATGATAGAGAGAGATAGATAGATGATAGAAGACAGATAGTAGATAAACAATAGAGATGATAGATAGACAGATAGATGATAGATGATGATAGAAGATAGATGATAGATAGATAGATAGATAGATAGATGATAGATAGGTAGATGATAGATAGATAGATGATAGATAGATAGATAGATAGATAGATAGATAGATGAAGATTGATAGATAGATAATAGAGACATAGATAGAAGATAGATAGATGATGGAGAGATAGATAGATAGATAGATAGATAGATAGATAGATAGATGATAGATAAAAGATAGATGATAGATGATAGATAGATGATAGAAGATAGATAGAAGATAGATAAATAATAGAGATGATAGATAGATGATAGATAGATTGATAGATGATAGATAGATGATAGATGACAGAAGATAGATGATAGATAGATAGATGATAGATAGATAAATAGATAGATGATAGATAGATAGATGATAGATAGATAGATGATAGATAGATAGATAGACCACAGAAATAAAATGAAGAAAGAGGATGTTGGTGCTACCCATTAGAGTCTGAGGACCAATGGGAGCAGTGAGGATTGAGGTGGATTTCTTAATAGTCCTAGGGCACTCCAGCAGATGATTACACTAAAGTTACAGACTGCCACATCCTGCCTTCGGCATTCTTCTTTTACATTTAGTGACATAGTACCGCAGCTCCTAAAAAACTTTAGCATTAGACTGGCAAGATGGCTCAGCAGGTAAAAGTACTTAGTGCCAAGCTTGATGACCTGAGTTCAATCCCTGACAATGAAAACCAACTCCCATAACATGACACTTCCCACAACATACAGACACAGACACAGACACACACACACACACTCAACTTTATCATATAAACTTTACTGTAGGCTGTTGTTTACTAGGAAACTAGAATTAAAACACCTTAAGACCAGGATAGGGGAAATAAGTGAAATTCTCCCCACAGGCTCATGGTTGTATACACAGTGCCCAGATGGTGGTACTGCATGGGAGGTTACAGAACCTTGTGGACATGGGACTAGCTGATAGGTCAATGCAGAATCCCAGAGGAAGGCTGTGAAGGTTGCAGGCTGGGGCTGCTTTCAGTCTAGTTCTCTGCTTTCTATCTGCTGCAATGATGAGATCAGCTACAGGTTCTCGCCACCACAGACAGATCTCTCGCACTGCCACGCCTTGCCCACATGGATAGATAAGTTCTGACACTGTGAGCCAACGCAAACTTCTCCCTCACATTGTTTTTGTCAGGTTTAGTCACAGCAAGGAGAGAAGAATCCAACGCAGAACATTGGTATATGAAAAATGAGGACATGACTATGATTCACCTGCCTGTGTGGTCTGCAAGCTTTCAGAGCTGGTTTGTGGGAGGAATTTCAAAGAATATGGAGCTTCAATCCAGAGAAGCCCTAAAATTCTGAGCTTACTTGGCCATGTTGGTAGGAGCCTAGAAGACCAAATTTTAACAGAAACGTGAATATTCAGAGCACTTCACATGAGATTTCAGAGAGAAACAAAGATTCTACTGATAACTGGTCTAGTGGGTATTTGTGTAACATTCTGACAAAAAAAAAAAAATCTGGTTACACTTTGCCTGTGCCCTAACGATTTGAAAAAAGTTGGATTAATTTTTCTTCAGGGGAGTGGTGTCTGGTAGATTTGCCCCATACCCATTAGCTATGGGGAGCACTAACTGAATTTAGTGGGTTATAAAAGAGGTAAAGTTGAAGGATATGCTGTGGGGGAAAATTTAGAGATGGGAAGTTTAGGGGATATGATCAATTTACAGTCTATACCTGTATGATATTATATATTTGTAATGAACTAATTTATTTTGTGGAGGAAATTTCAAGGCAGCATAACATCCAGGCTGAGTTATGGTTATCATTCACTGCATCTATCCAGGATGACGTTGGCAATGATGAGGGGAAATGCAGCAGCAAGAAAAAGGAGACAATTGTCAAGGAAAGAAGTATGAAGATGGTCAAAGTTGCAGATGGTAGACAAGGAAGATATGGACAAAATCGTTTGTAATTGTTAAAGTGATTAATGCCAGTAGAGAGAAACCAAGCACTTTCCACTGGAAAGACCGAAGGGAGCACAACTGTAAACTCATTGAAGAACTTCCGATGAAAGAGATTACCTAAAAGATAGAGCTGCAGATGTGTCCTCTCAAAGTGTCCAGGGCCCTTCCCCAGCTTTGTAGGCAGGGCCTGCTGCCACTGTGATAAAGAGGGGTAGGCTATCCTTCAAGATGCCAGATGAACTTTGTGTTATAGACAGATGCTGGGTTTGTAGACATGTAGGATAGAAGACCATCAGGGTCACTGAGGCCTGCACCAAGGTTCCTGAAGAAAGCCAGTGTGTAGTAAAGTTGGATTCCCTGGAGATAATCTCTGACAGGCAGAATCACTTCTCCAATGTGTGGAGAAGTGAAAGTGAAGCCCAGCTTCAAGGCAGACACCATGGTGTTGGAGATGCCAGGGATGGGGCATTTCTGCCCCTACAAAGCTGCAGACAATCAGTGAAGTCAGCCTAAGGTATGTTGCCAGTGCCCAGAGGGGCAGGACTGCCCAAGTACATTGGAATTCAGTTGACTACCACAAGCCCTAGATATCAGGAATGGAAGTTCATGATTTGGTGTTTACCTTTGGTTTTGATCTATTTTTTGGTCTGTTTCTTCTATGTTCCCATTCCTCCTTTTTGGAATGAGAATATTTACTCTGTGCTACTGTATACTGGAAATATTTAACTTTTGCTTCTTTTGCTATTTTGAGATTTGACAGACACTCTCAGGTAAGAGATTGCCTTGACATTCAGTAGAGACTTTGAACATCTGGGCAGTGTTGGAACTGTTAATACTATGGGGATCTATGAACTTGGATTGAATGTATCCTGCTTTATGTGATGGCCATGAGCCTATGGAGAATGTTATGATTTGGGTGTAAAATGTCTTTCACTGGTGAATGTGTCTAAACACTTAGTCCCTAGATGTTGGTACTGTTTGGGGATATTGTTGAACCTTCTGGACATGGGCCTAGCTAGAGGACATAGAGGCAGGTCTTGAAATCTATAAGCCAGTCTCACATCTGGTCTAAATTTTTCTTCTTACCTGCCACTGAGATATAACCAATCACACGTTCCTGCCTCCATTGGCTGACCTGCTTCCCAACATTAACCCTTCCCTATCAAGATGGACTGATACCCTCTGGAATGTGAACCAAAAATAAACCTCTCCTTTCTTAAGGTGTTTAAGTCAGGTATTTTGTCAAAATAAAATGAAAAGTAGCTAATATTATTTAATTTTTAAGTGTGAAGATCCAAATATAGAACCTCAACTCCACGTATATAAGGCAATTATATTTTATAAAAGTATTCGTGCATGGATGTAAAAAAATCACTTTTTATTTCTAAAGTTTTTTAAGAAAGGAAAAAGATTTATCCTTTTGGTTGGAGAGCTTCTATAGCTTCAGACCATTAGGGTGACTTTAAAATGTACTGGTCAAGTTCAACTTACACTGTTAATAAACATTCACATAGAGCAAAGGACATTAGGCTGCAGAGCTCCAGCACAGCATGAGCTTTTATGTAAAAGCAATAGACCTCTTAATATTCTGCATTATAAATGAAGAGCTGACAGACCCTTAACTGTAATGGCACTAGCAGGCCCAGCTATAATGACAGTGCATGTGCATAACATAAATTAGAACTTCACCACATCAGTAAGCTCTCAGATCTTGTTCTTAAAAACTAGCACTAGATGGAGACAGCACCTCGTGCAATGTTTGTAAGCAGGCTTCTCCTTGCCCCTGAAGAACTTACTTTTATTTAATATATTCCATTTTCTTCTTCAGTGTAAAACAGAGTACTCTAGGACAATTAGTATTTTTAATTAAAACATTATTTAAAATCAAACATCTCAGATTTGGAAGACCCAATCTGAAAATACACATGTATACAAACTCCTCAAGGCAGCCAAAGGTCTGAAGACCAATTTATTTTAAAATGGTGTCTTGACTAGCTCTGTTTTTTCATTAATTGTAAAATTCTATTTTATTATACTTTGATAATTATCTTTCCATGTATAAAGATGTAACTTCAGTTATAATACTCTCCAAGTTTTATCTGAAGCAAAAGGGACAAAAATTGGAGTTAGTCCTTATTATTTCTGTTGTCTCATGTGCATACCTCCTCTCTCAAAAAATAAGTTCAGAATTGATTCTATCACGTATAATAGGACCAATTTATCCATAACTCCAACATAATGATCTACTACTCAGTTAATGTTATGAAGCAACAGAAAGTAATAAGATTTCAGTGTTTTCAAAGTCCGGTCTGTTTGGAAAAGTACGATATTGTGTCACACCATGGACATTTGTGTGAGACTGCACACACTAAGATAGGAAGGTATTGTCTGTCACTCTTGGGAATCAAAAGTAAAATAGAACAAACCTAAATGTCCCCCAGTTGAAAAGAACTTGTCATTTTCATATTCTCTCAAGACACAATTGTATTGTTTCCAACAATGTGATGTAGTAATAAAATGATAAAATATATAATTTGGATCTGATTCAGTAAATAATAGACACGCATACAACTTTCAATCAAACTCAGCAGCATTCACAAATACGCGTATAAAGTTATTAGATTCAAATGCTCTGACTGTCAAAGAAATTCTTTAACTTTTTCCTTGATATTAAGACCTATTTGTTTATTTAACTGATCACTTTTATCTTTTTAAGATTAGCTAAGCCACAAAACTAGCCCACTTAGAAGTCATCTATAATTTATTTTAAATTGCATGGTTGCTCAGAACAGTGAACAGCATGATATGTACACAATGCAATGGCGAATTTCACACTTTAATTTTGATAGAATTCATTTTAAAAGGCTGACTTTAGGTGTCCAATCTCTGAAAAAAAGAAAAAAGAAATAGATTGTAGAAAATAGTGATAATGTTCTACTTTGCTGAGATTTGATAACAGTCCAACAACAAAATCCTATTAATTTGAATGGTTTTGAAGCATTCTAAGGCTCAAATCTTCCATATAAGGAAGAAATAATTCAAAATCAGGAACTACATACACAAGCTGATCTTGAACCAAGTCTAAGGGTTAAAAGATTAGAGACATAGCTAGAAATTTGAACCCATCAAACATTACTCTCTAGCATTTTACTATAACCACTATAGGAAATACTGTAAGCTATATTTACTTTGCAATTTATACAGAATATTAAAGATAACAGTTATGTAAAAAATTGTTTTTTTAAAGTTTACATTTCAAATAACTTAGTCCAGCAGAAAAGTACACTGGAGACTGCAGCATTACTACTTTGTATTACAAAATTTCAGAGATTAAATAACTTTTACATATAAAACATTATTTTCATTTATTATTGGAGTATTCTGCATAAAATAAAAAATGCAAGTTTTCATGTATGTTATTGGATATTCTCCTTTGTTCTTTTATTTTTTATAATTATCCAAAAACTGAAGCAGAAATTGGATTTTAATTGCAGTTAAGAGAGATTACTTTATGGTCATTGTCTATCTTGCAGAACCAGAATTTATAGGAATGAGAAATCATTTCAGCAATTACACTGAGAATATTTATTTCATGATATTTTTTATGATTTTATAATATAGTCTTCTCAATTAAAGATCACTGCAGTTATTTTTTAAAAGTTCAATTATGTAATATAGTGGAGGCTCATGGCTCATTAATGATAACTGTGGGCATTATACATATTGAGTGTAGGAAAAGAAGTAGATATAAAGCCAATCTTAACATTTCTTGGAAGTTTGTTTTTATAAACGTCTCTTACCTGCTCTATTTTGATTTTCTAGTTGGTTGAGTTTCCTGGCTATTTAGATTCTGGATACATAGGAGTAATCTATATTCAGCTCTAAAACCCTATCATTATCTCCCATACTCAGAGAGAAGTTCCATACTTGGTGTAAAAACCATGTCCTCTTTGCAGCTATGGCAAAGTCTCTACCAAGTGCAAGATTTGTAAGAAAAATAAATAAATGCAATAAAATAATAATCTTCCTTCATTAATATTCCCTTAAGCTGTGTGTGGTAGTGCATGCATCTAATCCTGACACACAGGAGGCAGAGGTACATGGCTCTCTGGGAGACTGAGGCAGGCCTGGTCTATATAACATGTTCCAGGCCATCTGAGGCTACAGAGAGACTCTGTCTCAACAAACAAAATAATGATAATGATGATGATGATGATGATGATGATGATGATAATAATAGTTTATGCTGGAACTCCAGGAGATCTGTTGTTAAATATGCTTCATTTAGGTTAGCTTTGGCATGTCAAATCTTTGGTGGATAAATCTTCTGAAATTTTCCATATCTACTTTGGGCATATGAGGGAAATGAATACTGTCTATTGAGCTCCTGGTCCCTGTCCTCCTCACTCCCTGCCTAGGTTAGACATCAAACAAAGTACAAAGCATTTTCAGAGGCCTACAATCCTCAGGAAAATTATAGTATTTCCTCTAATTTTTAATTTTGTATGTGGGTGAGTGTGGGGTACATGTTGGTACAGGTACCCACGACTGTGTACTTGTGTTCACAGAGGCAAGTGGAAGACCCTGGGTGTCCTGCTCTATCACTCTCTGTCGGTCTTATTCATTTGAGATAGGGTCTCCAAGCAAACCCAGAGCTAGAGTGATTGCCAGCAAGTTCCAGGGATCAGATCCTATCTCTGCCTCCTCCACAGTGCAAGGGTTATAGGCATTCATGGCCATGTCTGCTTTGTGTATGTGTGGGGTCTTGAGGATTTGAAGTCAGGGCCACATGCTTGCACAGCAAATGTTCTTACCCATGGAGCTGTTTTTCCAACCTCAAAGTTACAGCATTTCAAAGAGAGGCTATGATTTTATGCCTAGGAAGATTTTGGAACACAATACAAAACATAATACAATTAAAATAAATGACATATTCAACAAGAGTTACAACAGGTACTGTCAAAGGAAACAAACTGATAGGCTCTTTATATTAGAAAAAGGAACAGGACACAGGGAGTCCTTGAAGGAAGCATAGATTCTGTATGTATGGGGAATGAAGAATTCAAAATGGTGAAAAGAAGAGACGGGCTATTTCATGAGAACAAGAATGAGTATGATCTCTTAATATTTGATGATAAATCTAGAATATAATTCTTTGAGCACACATAGAACTTTAACTAGAAGATGGAGCCTTTTTTTAAAGAAAGGGTCTCCCCATAGTCTCCCAGCTGGCCTGGCACTCTCTATATAGACTAGGCTGGCCTTGATCTCACAGAGATCCACCTGCTTCTGCCTCCCAAGTGCTGAGACTAATGGCATGTGACACCATGCCTGGCTTGAGAGAAGCATTCTTATTTGTTGCTACTTTGTACAATCTCAGTTATATCAAGTCAATTAATTTTGCTTTAAATGAAATGTTATTGTATCTGTTTATATATATATCAGAAATACATAGTTATTCTGTCTTCCTTCAGGAATAATAGTTGATTTTTAAAAATCTATCCACTCAGTGACAAGATTATTTTGCATTTAGGAGAAGCCATGTACCAAAGTTCTGGCTCAAGGGGCTATAAGTAGATATAAGGCATTTGTAGACCTGACTCTTAAGTCACACGTGTTCCCCTGGGTTCTTTTCTCCATTCTATTGACTGGCAGATGGAAAGAGCTGGATCAGCTACATTAGACCCACAGATGGACAGATAGACAGCATATAATAGTGACAAAGGTGCCTACCAGCTCTGCAGTATCACCTATCAATACACTATTGGATAGAGAAAACTGAGAGTCTTTGTAAACCTAGTGTTCTGGAGTATCTTTGTTAGCCTCTGCAGTTTCCAGGAGAACCTGGACTCTTTACCATGAGTAGTCTTGGACCTTTTCCTATGCTTCTTCTGAGTCTTTTAAGCTGTCTTTTCTGCTATCTCTGTAGAACCCTCACATGTCATTATCACCATCGCCAATGCATCTTTCTGAGTGCTCACTTCTATTTTAGTAGCCTGTTCTTTCTTTCCTCTGATGCTCATCCAAGGAGTATCCAATAATAATCAAATCTAAGTTTTTCATGCATATGAAGCTGGGAGGGAAAAGTTGAGGGAGAGACAGGGGAGGAATCAGAGAAGAGGAAATGGGAGTGAATTTGACCAAAATATATATGCCTGTATGAAACTCCTAGGCAATTAAAAAACCCACAGAACACAATGAATTTTTTTAAAAAAGAAATGTTCTTAAAGGAATGAGAACAGCCCTTTTAAATGAGATTATTTGCTAGATTTTATAATCTCTAGCACCATTCCTGACATATGCACTATTTTTTCAAAATATTTCTGTGGGGCACTTTTCTATATAAACAGTGTGACTTTAAAATGCATTCTAAAATTTATTAATGTGTGCAAGATATAGTGATCTACTGCTACATAATGGACAGCTTAGCATAATGGACAGGGAAGATAGATGGGCGGTTGCTGAATGTTCAGTTTCTGCTTATGAATATTCCTCATAGGATTCAGACACTCCCTCGGGCTGAGGAACCATATATTTGTGTTCATTTCATCAAAAGTGTAGTTCCTGACTAATTTCATATCTCATTCTTCCCCCTTAGTGCTGAGCAACTTCAGTGCTATTGGTTATTTGGAACCCATTTGCGTTGATACTGTGTCGATCTTCTTACCTCTGCAGTCTCTTAAGGCATGATGCAATGCTGTTTATCTGACCACATCATCCTTCATGGCATTCATGAATGCCAGCTCACACTGACTCTCAAAGATTATCAATGGATTTTATTGATAACAACCAAATGCAAATCTTGCACAGAGAATAGAGAAAAACAAGAATGACAATTTGTTTTCTGATCACACTAAATACATATTTTTTGGGATTTTATAGCAAAGTCACGGACTGACACCAGTCCAGTTGCTTTTTCCTGAATTTTTTAGGCTAGAGTCGTTGCATTTTAGAACATTATGACTTCTAGTGCTCCACACCCCTGCTACTAGTGCAAGAGGATAGATGAGGGACCAGTGGACAGAATGAGATGATTAGTGTCATTTGCACAGTTGCCAGCTCTCTTTCAAGGCTTAGGGGAGAACATACCACACTGAATGGCTGGCTATAAGGAACGATGTTGATACAAATGACTTACTGGGGTCTCAGAACCATCTCTAAAGCCCTCGTCAAACATAGGCATGGCTACCACCAGAATTCTGTCAAACAACATGTAACACTGAGCCTGTAGACATGGTGGGTGACTGCTCTGGAAGCTATGGAGACCTGCACAGGATAAGGGGAAGAGCACTATAGACCAGAGCTGGTGCATGATCAGAATAGGTGAAAAAAGAACACATGGGCAGACAGAGTCTAAACCCTGAATGAAGAGCCCTAAATGTGTCCTGTGTCTGACAGGAGTTAGTTATCCCCATTCATCATGTAAGTACCGCTCTTGAGGCTGGTCCCCATGACATCCCACAAAGGAAATATTGTGTTAACTAGAAGAAATTATCCACCAGTCAAGCCTACTTCTGAATCCAAAAATTCATAGGGAATCTATCCAATAACACATTGGATGGAGGTTTAGAGTGAGCCCTGAAGGACAGAAAAAGGAAGGGGATCTACACAGTGTTAGTCTGGACTTGGAGCATCCAGTCACCAGGGAGGGTTTTAGAAAAAAAAAATTAAGACAGGAACTTCAAAATGTAGTCTCCTGAGGCCTGGGGTCTGGGATTAGAGGTCATTGTAAGGTAGTTCTTTTGTATATCCAGGGAGTCGTGGGTGAACTTGAATTCATCACTGTTCAGTGTGTGTCCGAATAGGTTGGCAGGAGTGAAGAGAGTGGTGGCTTTTCAGTATTCTCTCTCAGGAAGTATTTCTTCAAACAGCTCTTAAAGTCTATAGATAATCTATTGTCTCATTTTAGTTCTCTGTCAGTCAAAAATCCCAGAAAGTAGATGAAAAAAAAGAGAAACAGGAAACTAAGAAGGAAAGAAGGCCAGAAGAACTCCCCTGACAAGGTGAAGAATTGTTATCTAGAGAAGAGAAAGGAGAGGGAGGAAAACTCTGATGGATGGAAGAAGAATAAATATTAACAGGAAGTCTACAAACATAATGAAATTAGGACCCTTTGTCTAGTCAGTGTTGATAAGTACTATCCAACACATGTTTAACATGTACAGTTATAACAGCTAAGGACGAGGTAGTTTCCATCCTTGAAGAGTCTCAGTTTGCTGAGAGAGATGTACCAGTTAAACAAGTACCAATGACAGAGGTGATCAGAGTCTTCAGGGGTTTATGCAGGCTCCATAGAGAATTGACCAAAGAGCCACCGATTCATCCTGAGGGGTTGGGAAAGTTAACAAAGAGGAAATGGGAAGTCAGTCCCCAGGTCTCAGAACAGAGAATTGCCCACAGTACGCAATGGGCTAGGCACTGAATAAATGAATGAACTAACGGACTATTTATAAAATCAAGTCAGTTAAGTTAGTAAAACACTGCCTTGCCAACACGAGGACCTGAGTTTGATTCCTAGAGCCCACGTGAAAATGTCCAGCATGTTGGTACATGTTGTGATCCAGCGAGGGGAGACAGAGGCCGGAGGCTCTCTGGGGCTCACTGGCCATCACATCTAGCCTAATTCATGAGTCCACACCAGTGAGAGACTCTATCTCAAAGAAGACAGATGACATTCTGAGGATGACACTGGAGACTGTTTTCCAGCCTCTACACATGTGTGTGTACCCTCACACACACACACGTGCCTGCATACACACATGCACATACACACACAGGCATAAAGAATAAAGGGCTGGGTAGATAGCTTAGTGAATAATGCACTTGCTGCACAAGTGTGAGAACCAAAGTTCAGATCCCCAGAACCCATGTGAAAAACAGAGCAGGCCTATGACTGCCTGTCATTCCAACACTCAAGAAATAGGGTGAGCTAGGATCCCCTGGCAAGCTGGCTAGCTAAGAGAGGCAGAATCAGTGTGTTCCTTGTTTAGTGAGAGACCCAGTATCAATAAAATAAAGATGTAGGAGATGGGATCTAAATACCACCAAATTATAGTGTATGAAGCTCACAAAAATTCAATAAAAAATAATTTTAACAAAAGCATGCTCTAGGGAGGTAACCTGTGCCTGGCACTGAGATTTTCATTTAAAAACTCATTTATTTATTTATTTATTTACTTATTTATTCATTCATTCACCATTCATTCATTTTTAATTGTGCTTTAATTAGCTTATGAACTAATGGCATTTCATAAGGCTTCTTCATACATCCTTCGTTTGGTTAATGCGACCCTCACCCCTGATTTCCCCCACTCCCCTGTCCCATCCCTGCTTAAACCTTTAGCTCCCAGTATGTCCCCCTCTCTCATGTCACATGTGCTCTACTATCCTCTTTCGTTATATTTTTTCATGGGTTGTAAGATCATAGTAGCTTCTTCATGCACACTCTCTTTTGGTTAACCCTTCTCCTGCTCCCTTGAGGGTGGGGAAAGATCCCCATCAGTCCACTACCTGCCTGAACCTTTCTGTCCCCAATATTCACCCTGTCTATTTTCAAATCACCAGTAATCTACTTATCCACTCCCTAAATGCATCCCTGCCCTCATTACTGGTTTTCTGACTTCCAAATATAAACCAGGATAAACACCCAAAGCAATAACAAAAACAAAAACAGAAGATTTGAAGGTAGTACCCACATATGAGAGAGAGCATTCAGTGTTTGTCTTTCAAGGCCTAGATAACCTCAATAATTATGATTTTTTTTTTGGTTCCATCCATTTATTGGTAACTTTCACATTTCATTTTTCTTCAAAGCTGAACAATATTCCATTTTTCATATGTTCCACATTTTCATTATCCATTTAGCAGTCAGTTGATGGACATGAAGGTTGATTCTAGCCCAAAGGCACTCAAAATAAAATAAGCTATTGCCATCATAACTAGGTGATAAAACCCTATTGCTGGAGACACCACACTCTTCAGCTTCAGGACACAGAAAGATGAACCTATCTTGAATTTATCAGGAAACTCTCCCTACCTGGCTAGGTTGCATATTGCTGGAAATGCTATGCAGGCAGCTTGGGGATAACAGGCATCAATGGTCTTACCCAGCACTGATGTCTGCATGCTACAATAATAACATGACAGGCGAGACGTACCCACTGGTGTAATAGCAGCAAGACTGTCCTGAGGGTAACCAACTAATCTCTTGATTGGATTCGAGGCCTGTTCCACAGTAGGATATTCATGCCTGGTATTATAAATATGGTCAAAATCTGTGGCTAGGAAAGCCATAGGCCCCAGAGGAGAACCGATTGGTGTTGTTTTGCCAAATAGTCATATTGCCCAACTCCCTTCCAAACATTTATATTTATACCCATAGATTTGTGATGTTCTCAACCTTGGTCAGAGAAGCTACCTGTTGCAGAAGGTATTGATTAACACATGGGTTCATAATTCTTCAAAATGCTAAGAATAAGTAACTCTGAGTGCTCAGTAATACATAGGACATTTATATCAATCCAACACACAACCCAAGACTCAGGGAACATCTCAGAACAGAGGACAGAAAGAATGTAAGGACGGGGAGGGGAGAGGAGCTCTGAAGGATGCCTCATGACAAGACATGGCTGTTATACATATAAACTCAAACAACTGTGGTTAGCCACACCAGATCTCACGATGAAGAAAGTTAAAAGTTCCAGCATAGAAGCGGGAAGGACCCCTAGTGTTCCACCCCCAGCTGAGGTGCTAATGGCAAATGATAGCTGCTGAGGGTGGGTCACTTTTCTGTGAGGAGTGGCCATTGGTAGGTTGCTCATGTCCCAGTGGATGATGCCCCACACATGAGCAAGCATATGGGCAGCATTAACTGGACTTCATTAGTTCTTTAAAAAAAATTATAATGCTGGGGAAGAGATGGCAAATGGGGAAATGTGTTGGAGTGGGAAGCTGGAGGGAGAGGGTAGGGGATGGGTATGACCAAGATATGCTGTATTGCATGTATGAAATTTTAAAAAATAGATAAAAATTTAAAAGTATGCTATAAATTCACTAACTAAATGTTTACTGTTAAATACTTATGTGTCATCTAATTTTTATAACTCTACAAAACATTGAAGTGAATATATTTGTTTATGATGCTCTCACCTCATGAATATCTATCATTACTTCCTTAGGCCAGATATTTATAAGTGCAACTGCTAACACAAATAATGTTAACATTTAAAATTATATATGCATATTGTCATCTTGTTTTCTAAAGGGATAGTACTGGATTTGAATTTCTTATAAAAGATCACATTAGGCCAATATCTATGGTTTTAACTATACAGTTTATTTGAGAAGTGATGAAAGATAAGTTCTTTGAAAGCTGTGTGGACACCTACATCATTTGTGAGTGGCTCGCCCATTCGGACGGAAATCGGGAGACTTGGAGTGACCTTCTCAGTCCTGTCATTATTTGAGCAGCACCATTTAACACCCAACTGATAACTGTGTGATCACTTTTATTCTCTTTACTAAACTGCAAGTTCTGTGAGAACAGGGATCCTGACCATGCTCGTGGTTATGTCCCCAGAGTCTAGCAGTCATCTGAGACACAGCATACTGCAGACACTGAGGAAACACTTCATACAAAATGGGAGGGTAGAGATTAGTGGGAACAGTCAAGGAGGCGCTGAAGTTCAGAGGCCCTGAAGTTAGAGTTCCTGTCCCTATATTTGAAGGTAATTGTTTTCTCCAGATATTTTAAAATGCAAACACAAATCATTAAGTGCCTATACATACTGTATATAAGGAACTAGGCTAAGCATGGGGGTGTATTAAAAAGGATTATAAAAATATAACAAAAAAATTAACAGACAGCACTTTAGAGGGATTTGGTAGAAGTGGAAGGAGATAAGAAAGAATAATGGAGGGAGATTTAAATCAAAGAATATTATGTATATATACATGAAATTGTAAAAGAATAAATAATTTTAATGTAATGTTTTTGCTGAGTATGTTGGGCTATGTAGCAAGGCATTATCTCAAAATGGGGGGGAATCTCATTTCTTAGATCGGGGAAGTATTTCAAGACACTTGCCTATCATGCATGAAGCCTTGGGTTCAAGCACCAGCTTCTTTTTAAAAAAGGAAATGAAAAAGAAAAAATGTAATTCTTGACTTTCCTATTTGAAGGATAGCAGGAGATATATATAAAGAGATGGCAGATAATAGAGCAGTTACATGGAATAGAACAGTGGGCACTAGCCGACTATGGCTATTGGAATTCAAAGCTGCATGGACTAAAATGAAACAATAAAATGCATTCTTCAGTCACGCTGAATGTGTTTGTGCTGCTCACAGCAGAGCAAACAATGTACAAAAGTAATGAGATGAAAGAGCAGACAGCTCATCCTGTTGAACTTGCTGATCTGTATCTGACTACCCCGTGACTAAATGCTATATCATAACCTGTGAGATGTCTTCACTCAAGATTCCTTCTCCATAACTTATGTTTTCTCAGGGGTAAGTGTTTAAATGCTTTATCTCTTAACAGAATTGTGTTAAGGGATCACTGCTGGTCAACACTAGGTAGAAACTCGGATGATTCCTCCCTTCTTCCTGTATCCTCTCGTCTCTCCTTTTCTTCCTACACCTTGCAGTGTAATTGGTACATGGCTATGATGGCTCTGTGTTCTGAGCCTCAGGCTGGCAAAGCCCTGAGAATCACTGTGAGATAGCATCGATAAATGGTCATCTCTGAGAGGCAAGAAGCTACAGCATCTCCACTCTTTGTGCCTCTCAAAGGGGTTCTTTACATTTGTCTTCATGCAATGCCTTATTTTAAAAACTCCTAATCAATGCATCAAACAGTCCCACCTTTGCTGCTGCCTGATGGTATAGGTAGCATAACATTCAGACTATATGGAATGGTGTTTGTTTTTACTAGGATTTGACCTTTTGTTTCACTGCAACCTCAGTGCTTAGAACAGCCTCTGCCACCGAGCCCACACTTAATAAATTATTCATAAAATGTGGACCAACACTAACAGCAGACCTAGGCAGTTGGGGCTCTGCCCTGGGTCTCTTGCTTCACTCAGTGGTCAGTAAATCCAAAAAGCTAAGGGAAGGTAGCATATAGTGTTAGTAACTCCTTTTGCCTTCTAGATGATTCTCTGAGACTTCTGAGTTGTCTGGTCAATAGTTCCAAACTTGCTTCAGAAACAAAACGGCTTCCTATCCAGATCAATTCTGAAGGATGATAGTGTTGGTGCTTCTCTCCTGGTACTGAGAAGCTGTCAGGCATGGAAGCACATTGGACCTGGAGCTGGTGGAAAGGGTGGATAGAGCTGGTACTATAAAAGAGGGTGAGGGTCCGGTGAAGATGCAGAGAGTTTCTATCAGTATTTTTAAATTTTAATTCTAATAATTTTGTGAGACAGCTTAATAAATGGATGGATGGATGGATGGATGGATGGATGGAAAGTGAAAATAATACCTAGAATAAGGAAGGACATGAATGGAGATACATGATACATCCCCAAATTCTGATAATAGCTAACTCTGTCAAATTGGACAGTGACCTCTTCTACTGCTTTCAGTGACTCATTTCAAAGGTGATGATCTGTTCCACAAAAATGAATTCATGAGACATTTTACAGTGACCAGAGAACCTGAGTCTTTATCTTTCAGTCTAAAAATTATATAAAATATGAATTTCCAAAATAAATTTCCCAATCGAAATTAAAATTACACATGCCTGTTTGAAATCAAAATATATTGAAGCTTTAATTCTAAAAAGAAATTTCTGAATAAAAACCAATAGATCCATTTCTCCTGTCAGGACTTCACCTGGCACTAGAATTCCCCATTGGGCAGGTTTAGTAGAGCAGAACAGTTGAAAACAAGCAGTCAGATGCCAAGTGCCTGGGGCTGCGTCTCAGCTTCATGTTGGATGAGCTGGGTGACCTGGGTATGTTATCCTTGGGACAGCACTACTACCACTTTGGAGGTTATTATAAGCACATTATTATTTGTAAAGGGTTAAAACAGTGTCTGGTTCATAACCAGTTGTCTAGAAAGAGCAGCTTCCAGAGCTGAGTGTGATATTATTTCTAAATAACACAAATGGTATATAACAAATGGTATTAAGCTATTATTATGCAGCAATTTATAATTAAGCTCCAAAACAGGCTTGGTCTCTAAGATGCTGGTCAATTTCAATTTTAAAGACTGGTCACTAAACTAGCTAGCGGCAAAGCAACTCTGTCAATGTCAAGAGACTTCAAGCATCCTCAAATATTTGAATGGTGGTGCCACAATCAACTGAGATTAATGGAATGTGGACTGAACAGTAGTTTTCTGAATCTGCAAGTGGAAAGTTGGGTTTCTACTTTGTCTTCCCTGGCTAACGAAGACGTGTTCAGTGTTTCAGTCATTTAAAATTGATACTCAACTTGTAGAATAGTAGGAGTTTGGTCTCCATCGGGCTAGAACACTGTATGGAAAATGCACACTACGAACACCAGAGAAGAACATAGGTGCCAAGAGAGCTACCCAGAAACAGAAAAAGTCACTTAGATGGACCGTAAGAACAACTACAGTAATATTAATAAATGCCTTTCACCCATCTTTTATTTAGCATTAAATACCCTGTTTCTATAAAGCAATATTTTAGGATTTTATTGTTTTCTTCATGATTGCTACTGTAAATTCTTAATTTCAAAAGAATAAGCTGCACTGCAGGCAGCCCAAAGAACATCCCCCGTTCAGGTTCTGTGGAGAGTTTCTAATGGCAATATTTGTATCACAGCTGTTTTTCTTCAGCTTCTTTCTTTGAGAAGACTCTTTCACAACTTCTTCCCAGATGTGTTAAACACGTGCTGTTGAAAACTTCCAATTCTAACATCAAAGCTTCAAAAGGCTAGATTACTAGAAGCATCAGCAGCACAGCACACGCAGTTAATGCACCGTATTCACTGTACTCCACAACACTGCCTCTCCTCTCACGAGTCGGACTCATTTTAAAGATAAGCACTTGTGTAAAAAATGATAGCAACATTCTTTTGTTTCACACTATACAGCTTTAAAGACTAAAGGAGCCTTAGGAATTAATTGCGGGCTTCTAATAAACACAATGATGTAATGACGTATTTAACATTATGGGGGTTTTTGTTTGATTCCAAATAAATTGCAGATTTTTTTTTTCTGGTGCGATACTAAAACAATTACCATTTTGCAAAAGATAATTAATCTGCAATTTTTCACATTAGATCATGTATCTCTAAAGAGTGCCCACGGGTTTGATAGTGTTCAGCTGCTGTGTGTTTATTTTTCATTTTTTTCCTACTGATGTACCGCCCCATCAGTGCTGACATTTAAATGAGTGAGTATTCCACACAAATGTGATCATTTGTACAGCATCCAATGCGGCCCCATGCTGAGATGATTGCTCCTGGGACCTTCCCCGGCTTCTCAAATAGGGGGAAAAAGCCAGGCAAAATTTTATCAATTTACATTTTTCTGTGATTAATTTTTATGCAAATAAGGGCCCAACGTGCTCCCATCTCACCTGAATCATTCGGATCATCAAAGACAAATTGAGCATCACTTATTTAAAAAATAGGCTTTAAACTACTCTACAGCTGTGTTGGAAAATGCTAAGAGCGGGGCATGAACTTCTCTAATATAACAGGAATAGATTTAAAATACCATTTATGTGCATTCCATACACAATGCCACAAACATGGAACTTAACAAAATCCAAAAAGAAATATGCCTTTGCTTTGATAATTCTCTGGTTCCCATGAATATCCAACAAGCACAAGCACAAGCACACCACGTGAAGCAAGGCCTTCCCAGCTTCTGAAAACATAATCAGAAGAGTTTCCTGTTAGATGAAACACACTGACCATCCCATGTTTTTGCCGACTTCCCATAGCTTATAGGTGAAAGCATCTAATGAACATAAAAATGTACAAGATACAAAATGTTGCAGGAGAAAACGAAAAATCTTTGTGGTTAGAGGGTTTGGATTGTTTAGCTTTGTGTTGCATAAAACGGATACACACTCTCAAGGCCATCCATTCTAATTCTAGATCTGACAGCTTCCACTAATATGACAGAACTATTTGGTTCACATTTGCATTCATTCAAATTATAAAATTATGTTCAATTTTTAAGCATAATAATGTTCTTCATTTTATAAACTATGAATAAAGGCCTTTTCCATGATATTTGGGATGAAGTTAGCAGGACTATTTTATAATTAAAAATTGACAAAGCTTACAAATGCCAACTGAGTCCTGAGTTCAATTTGCCACGCTTTTAGGGAAAACTATTTTCTCTCATTTTATCTTTTAAAAATGTGCTTAGAGAATTGTATACATGATTCAGTTATCAAAATTTGCCTCTCTCTCTCTCTCTCTCTCTCTCTCTCTCTCTCTCTCTCTCGCATGAGCATGAAGAGGACAGAGGTTAACCTCAGGTGTCATTCCTTAGGCACCATCCACTTTTTTTTACAAGATGGGATCTCTTGTTGGTCTGGAGGTCAAAATAATCACCAGAGCAGAAATAAATTGTTGACAATTCTCTGAGAATGGAAACAGACCACAGGGGGTAAAAATCTGGTTATCTGAATGGGCGATATAATCGAAGGTTCAGCTAAGCTGGGGGAATCTCAACATAAACAATGTTCTTATTTCCAAGAACGGATTCTCCTTTATATACAATAGTGGAGGAATGCCAGTCTTCTCCTTACTGCTGTGAGAAAAGTGCTGGACAGGAACAAGATTAGAATCTTAAAAGCTGTCCTGGGGAGCAAAATTACTGTGCAATGGTACAGGTGAGGAGGTAAAAGGAGCAAAAATAAATGGAGTTTATTCCATGGTTTTTAGAGTTTATTTCTCGAAGACAAAAATAAAGATATCTAAATCCATACTTACAGTCACACCCTGAGAGATGGTTCTGTGTGTGTGTGTGTGTGTGTGTGTGTGTGTGTGTGTGTATGTACACTGAACAGTGTCACCTGGCTCTCTCCCTCACCAATAAATATGCCATTCAACAGCAGAGTCCATGAAATCATTCCTGTCTGTATTCTCGCTGCCTCACTTCAGAAATAATCGGAGGAAGACAAATTTTTCTCTCACAAATAAGAATAATTTTTGTCTGGTGAGCAACTGATGAGCAAGAGGAGAACAGCCAATTAACATAACTCAGTGTGCACAGACACTACATCTATTGAGTCTGATCTCAGGGCCAGTTGCTTTAAAGCAACCACCATAAAGCAACCAACAGTGGATGCTGTGATTCTATCAGGAAGAAAAGCAACTCCTGTCATTCATTACCCGGACATCACTTATTCTCAGACAAACGTGGGTACAACGTGACTCTATCCACAAAGATTTACAAACTCAACTGGTGAGTTTACAACTCTAATCAGTAGCTGTTTGGTTGAAAGCAGGTCAGCTGGCAACTACACAGCTGTTTTATAAAGTCCAGGATAGTTACCAGTGTAATGTGAAATTCAGCTTCTCTCTCACAGAAGCAAATTGGCACCTCCCAAATGACGGTGGGAGTTGGGGGAGTAGGGGACGCTGCTTCCACATGTGCTAAGAACATTTGGGGACAATGACAACATTAAGGAAGAAAATCTCTAGGGAAAGCACCTCACTCAGTAAGGAAATAAAATACTGTTACTCCTAAAAGGAGGGGCTGCTGAGGGTCCCGGGAGAGCTTCTCAATACCCCAAAGCCTGTACACTTGACTTTGGCCAGTTCTTCACACAGAGACTACAGGGCCCCTCCTTCCACTTCCGAGCCATCACCTCCTTGAGAATCCTCCCAAGACGGCGGGGACCCCGACTCCCTAATGAAAAAGAGAAGTATAACTTTCAGATTCTGCTTCTTAAACCTCAGCATAGGAAACTGCAAACTCACGTTCTCTGAGGTCACGTCTCTGCTGAAGATCCTGAAGACTGATGGACAAGAACTTTGTGATGGTGGAGAAGTGGAATGTTGCAGATCCAGAGCCAACATTATCTTGTGCTGTTTTTAGTTCTCTGGCTAACCATTCATTACCACCCTCTCTATGTCTATGAGGTAGAACTGGGAATACATTACTTTGGTAGACTGTTAGCTTCCACCAACCATAACACTAAGAATGCAATAGGATATCTAAAATGTCCCTCTTCTTCTGTACCCCACCTACGTGATGCCCCTACCAATGTATCTGGCAAATGCATTGACTCACGATTTTTTTCTTTTTATTCTAACCTTTTGCCCATGGAACATATGTTCAGAGTAATCTGAGCTCATGTTCCTGGGGCCATGGTCACTAATATTTGTCTCAGAATAAACTGCCTCTTGTTCTTTAGCATAAGTGCTGTATTTTGCATTGACAACACAAAAAGCACTATGACTTGCAAATTTGGGGCAAGGACCTCTAAAAGGAGTGACGCTTCCTCATACAACAGAGGGCAATGTGCACAAAGGGCCACAAAGGGCCAACGTGTAGAGAGTAAAAGTCTGCAGAATGTGGGTCCCTAAACAGGATTCCTATATTAAACCTCACCCACGCAGGGCTCAGGGACACTTGTGGAAGACGGGATTGTAAGAAAGATTGTAAGAGCCAAGAAGGAAGTGCACAGCCATAAAGAAAGAGTCTTACAGGTTCCTGGGACCTGACTTACATGAACTTACAGTAATGGTGTCAGCACACACAAGACCCATGAAAATTCGATGAGACAAATCCCGGCATAGAACCGGGGAAATAGGCAGCCAGCCCTAACCTTAGCTGAAGAACTATTGGCAGCCGATTACTTTGGGGTGAGGGAGAGCTGCTCTTCTTTAGGAGAGAGACTCTAGATAGGCTGACTAGACCCCAGTGGATGAACTTGCACTGAGGGATTTCTGGGTACACTAACTTGACTCACTAGGCTTTAACATGTATGAAATCTGGTAGGGGGTATAGGTGGGTATGGATGGGAGATGGGGTATAAAGATGATTAAGATGTTTTGTATGAAATGTACAAAAATTCAGTAAAAATACATAAAAAAGAAAATATAAACATAAATGTGACAAAATATAAATTTTCAAAAAGAGAAAACCTGAGCATGACGTAACCATGTGCATACTTCCAGTAGAATGTAATTTATAGAATGTAATCCTGTTTCTGAATTTAACCTCAAATACCTGCATATTTTCCCTTCCCTTTCAATGAATGTTACCCTTTTATTATGAAAATGACAACATCATGTTAAAACATTACAATACAGGGAGTTTCTTTTTTCCCTAGCTATGGCACACCCATTTACGATATCTTTTTAATGAAGACATGATTTACAAAGAGCAAATTTTTCTTTTTAATTTATTTTTATTTTAAGTATATGCAGTTCATGCATGTAAGTGCACCACAGGCATGCAATACTCACAGAGGCCAGAAGAGAGCATCATATCCCCTGGGACTAGAGTTGTAGATGGTTGTTAGCTGACATGTGGGTGCTGGGAACTGAACCCAGGTCCTCTAAAAGAGCAGCCAGTGCTCTTAACTGCTGAGTCATCTCTCAGCCCCCAAATGAACAAATCTCAAATGTATAAGCCAGTGATAATTTTATACATGTAGATATTTGTGGAGAAGAGATAGACTATTCCTATTACTTCAACACACCCTTACATAAAGCATGAAGTATTAAAATTAAAGGAAGCAATTAAATTATCTGAGTTGATATCAAGATAGCAAAACCTGGATAAATTAAGAAACCTGTCAAAGGTCAGAAAGCAGATGAGAATAAGTTTCAAATATATGACCATCTGACCCTAAAGTATAAATTTTTCCTCAGTCTACAGTGTCATTTTCAGATAGACAAGAAAGGAAATCAGCATTTGCAGAGATAAGTTACACAGCCAAATTATGTCACATGACTAGAAAAGGCATTTCTAAAACAGTTTATTAAACTTGACTTTTTGATATTCTCAACATTCAAGAGAATACCACGTTTTTCTCAAGACTGAGAAATTAGTATTAGGCTCAGCTTCATAGGGCAGAAAACTCACATAATGCTGGATTAACATGATCGCTTTTTGTTTTTCTCTTATACATAAATCTATAGATTGGAAGTCCAAAGTTGGCATGACAATCATAACTCATTTGAACTCCAGGATGTATCTTTCTTTCTCCCTTTTCCCTACCATCTCTTCATGTTTTCTTTATTTTTGACTCCCAGTCACAAATTCCAGGCATCTTACTCACTGTGGTGGCAACACGAAGGACAACACGCAAATGTAAAATATCTGTTCAATAATTGAGTGAATGTTTTACGAATAGTCTTCCAGAGATTTTACATAGTGACTTATACTTTTTATATCGTAGGAAAGCTGGTATTTGCAATGGACATAGGAACATTTCATCTTTTGGCTATACTGAATTCTCTTAATTGGGAAAGAAGAATGGAAGGTGGGTAAACAAGCAGTAGTTTCAGTTCCAGGGAGAGGAAAAATAGATCCATTTAAGGACTTACAGTGACATAAATCTAGCAAACTGCAAATATAAAATAAACAGCTCTGTTTATAACCAGAACACAATGCACTGAAGACTGTATACTTAGGGCCTGGAGAGATGGCTCAGCAGTTAAAAGCACTTGCTGCTCAATCATAGGGACTGGAATTTGGGTTCTAGCACCCACACTGAGTAGTACACAAACTCCTATAACTCCAACTCCAAGAGCTGTAATGTACTTTTCTGACCCCTGAGGGCACCTACACAGACATGTGTGCATACACAGAAACAAATACAGAGACACACACTCATATATATAAATAAAATACAATAAAATATTTAAAGTGGCATACTTTCTGAGTTCACCTAATAAAACAATTTCTACTATTTAAAAAAGAAAATAAATAAATGAGTAGAATGTTAATTGTTGTTTTGTTTTGTTTGATTTGTTTGATTTTGGTTGGCTTCTGGGTCTGTTTTAAGGAAAAGAAAAATCACAAATAAGATGGTATCATTTATACCAAGTATATCATTTATGAAGTATTTCTTCAATGTCTAAATGCCAGGAATTGTTCTGGGCCCTGAGAATACAGTCATGAACAAACCTGATCATCAAGAATCAAAAAAGGTCTGAAAATGCTGTTATGCAGGTAACTCATACCAGAGAGCAAGTATGTGACTAATTTATGTGCAGGTATCAGGGAAGACCTGTTAGAATGAAGGACATATGTGAAGCTCCTGTGGGGCTGGAGAAACAGCTGGTGTACTGTTGGGGAACCCTGCTGTTAAGGTCGACTCCTTTCTCAGCAGGGGCTTCCTGCCTGACTTACCTGGAAAGTGCTTCCAAGCATGGATGCCTGACCTTATTTGGAACATGACCTTTGGCATAGTTACCTGGAGTAAAAACTACCCCCAGTTTTTTTCTATATGATAATCAGGCATTGCCCGGTAGTCGGACGATAGGAGAGCATACTATGAACACCTATCAGCTGAAGCTTTGGCTGCTGCCTCCACACTATATATTTCCCTGACCCCCACTGAATAAACCGAGCTGTATCACTGAATCTGATTCCCAGAAGGTCTTTTCCGTCGTGCTCACTGGCCATCCTGACTGCTCCCTTCACTCTTGTGGGTCGGTGGCCAACGGCCCACGAGGGGAGGGAGAGACCCACAGTGCACAATCTCTAGATGAAGAAACAGCTCAGTGGTCAAGAGTAAGATAGAGCAGGGCAAAGTATGGCTATGGCTATGGAAGCCATTAGAAGTAGGACCATGTGGTCAGAGGGGCTGGTGGGAGTGAGGAGAGTCTTATAAGCTAAGATTGTTGAGAGTCTCAACAAGATGGAAAGTTTTAAGCATGAGTGTGATGTGTGATTTTCATTCAAAAACAGTCACTGATTTGTGGATGAAGAGTAGAAGTGGGATGTAGCAATGGAGGCAGTCAGCACCCAGGAGTCAACCACTGTAGACTGTTGGAGGTGCCTGGGACAAGAGTTTGGTGGAAATCAAAATAAGTCAGTTAGGATCTGGGCATGGAAAACAATGAACAGATTCATCCATTGAACTTGAGAATGGATTTCAGATTTGGTTGTGGTTGCTCAAAGAACAAGGCCAGCATGGAAATTCTCAACTCTTCTGCCTGAGGAAGGTAGATAGATGAAAGATTAGAGAGGAGCCATTTGGGGGGAGGAAAATGAGCTTTGTATTTAGAATGTGTTATGCTTGCGATTTCCATTGCTCTTCTCAATGGAGCATCTGGTCATATCTAAACACCAGTGGAAGCACAAGGGCAGATGAGATCATCCAGAATATGTAGACATTAGAAAGAAGACATCAGAAAGCAGTCCTGGGAGAGCTGACATTTAGAGTTATGTCAGCAATGGGGGCAGTGCAGCAAGAAAACATTTCTAGGTAGGAAGTGAGCAAGTGAGGCAAATGCCTTGAAAGATCAAGCATGTAAGAACAGAAGGTAACCCCTGGAAGCCTACGTTAGACACAGACTGGGCAGTTATCTAGTTTCTATAATCAGTTCAAGGTAATGGAAACACTGTTCAGAAATGAAGATCATGCATATTTCTGAGGAAACAGTTCAAACCAGCAAAGATCCTCCCATGTTCAAACTGAGAGTTATGTGTCCTCCCTGGAATTCTAAATATTAAGAATAACTCTGAGGTTCTGTTGCCCTCTTTTTTTCTCATTCTCTATTGCACAGAAATTCACTAATACCACATAAAAATGTGTATGCTGAATGTTCATTCACATGGTTTTGTGTTCTCTTCTCTACTTTATACAGCAGATAGAGGTATATTTGTACTTCCTGAGTCTAAGTACTACCAGACAGAGTAAATTATTTCTGCTCAAATCCATCCAATAACATATTCATACGGTCTTAGAAAAAAATTCCTTTAAATAATATA
>NW_008330735.1:4208372-4225020 GCF_000622305.1 Nannospalax galili
TTATATATTAAAGTTATTTCTCATACCTTTGCTTTTGAAAAACCCATTTATTAAAACTGAGTGCTGTAAAATATAAAAAAAAATTAAAGCCAGCTTGTAATTTCTTTTATGAAATGAAATAGAAACTTCTTAGGCTACCGCAAGTTATTGGGATCAGTGGAAAGAAAACACCAAGGAAGATTTGTGTCTTTTGTTTTGGACAGGTGGGTAGTGACTGGTCTGTCAGTGAGTAGAAATGCCTAAGTCTAAGACTTCTGAAATGGGAAGCTGAAGGCTCATGTGTTTGTCCTCCAGTCAATCCCATAGGCTTCCAAGAAAGAAACTCAGATGGGGAGGAGATGCTTTCTCATAAGACACTGTACAAACATAAAGTACACTCAGTGCTGGTTCAGGACCTAAATGACAAAGGACAGCTCAGTGTTGAGGTGTCAGTTACAGTGGAATGTATATATACAGATTAATTTGTGTACATAATATAAAGTGTATTGGTTTCCTTAAGAGAGATACAAAATCATTCTTATTGTCCTAAGATTTCATTTGAATATATGTTCCTTAATGAACATACTTCAGCATCATCACTGTAGACCAAAAGAGACATAGCATTTCATGGCATCTGGAAGCATTTGTAATTCAGCAGTATCAGAAGATTCTCCAAGGAGAGGGAAGCCATGTTGTCACAGAAGCAGTATAGGTGCCTTCTTTATGAGCTACAGACTCTCACTGAGGAAGCTACCATTGAAGAATATGAGAGAGAAAATTACCAACTGTACATATTTATGAAACACTGTGGAGATGCCCAGGAGCCATCCAGGAGACTCAAGGAAGGTGATCAAAAAGGGCAAAAGCATCGTAACTGCATGGATGAGGCAATTAGCCAGGAAATATGAGCATTTGCTGAGCCATCTTATTTTTTGCTTTGTGCTAATGCGGACTGAAGACATTTGGATCATACTAATAACAAAGCACATGTATTTTTATATACAAATATGTTTATTTTCTTCATATTAATCTAGTTACATGCAGGAATTATATTCAATCAGTTATTTAGTAAAATTAAGTAAAGATAGACTATGAATAGTTTCACTAACATTAATCACACAAGTGCAGTGAAGCAAACCTACATTCAAGGAAGTAGCATGGGTGAGAACTTTCCATTCTTGTGACATTTTCCAAACCAGTAGACTTTAAATTATGCCATTCCAAAATAATTCTGGGGTGGGAAGCTCTTTGGGATAATGCAGCCACATTTAAGTGAGAATTACACTGATGTGAGAAAGCTGTAATATTGCTGGTATAAGAATAGGTGCTGCCAAGGAGTGAGGCAGTTGACAAATGGGCTTGCTGAGGGAAGGCTCAGGAACATCCCTGGTAACCATGAGGAGGCTGGCCTGAAGCAGCAGGTGCTTGGCTATAACAAGAGCCCAGAACCTCACAGAGGTCACAGAAGACGCATGAGAGAGCTGCCCTGAGAAGGGCTAGGCACGGTAACCTGGGAGTGAGTGCGACTCCAAAAAAGGACCAAGATTAGGCACAACATATCAAAACATGTAACTTAAAATACTCAGTAATGATAACCAGAAAAACAGAGACAAAGGACCCAATGCAGGGTCACCAGGCTCAGGTGCACACTCTCCAGAAAAATGTCAAGATTCTGAGGACAGAACTGCTAAAATGGTGAAAATCAGTAAATGCTCATAAAGTGATCATCAGTAGAAACAAGATCAGAAGGGTCTGAAGTAGAAAGTTTGAATCTGTTTTATTATTGAGAGAACATCACACACTGCTGAGGTCACTAGATAGATCATGCTAATCCAACTGAGGAAGTCTCTCAGCCCCCACCTGCTTTCCTGACATTCCTTGTCCCCTCCAGCTTGAAAACAAACAAAAACAACCACTTCCATGGCTACCTGGTAGGTACAACTCCAAAATAGGTTTGTATAGGAAAGATTTTTCCAATAGACATCCAAGTAATTTTATTCTATAGAAGTTAAATGGTAAACTCCATTCACTCATATACATAGTATACTAGAAAAAGAAATAAAACATTTTATAGCTTTTGGGAGGGAAGGATTTAAACTTGCTAACAATGGAAACAAAATGAAAATTATTTCTATATTTATTACTCATTCAACAAGATTTACCTGGGACTTCTTATATGCCATCCTAGATATTATTGAAAAAATAAAGACTGAAAAAAAAGAAAAAGAAAAATGATGTGCTTCTTACCTTAAGTTTCCTAAGAAAGAAATTTATGCAAATAAAGTACACTAAAAAATGTACTACCTTAAAAAGCCATAAGAAAGACATAAATACATTTATATTTATTTTTATAAAATCTCAGTTGAGGCTGGGCATGGTGGCACATGCTGTTAATGCCAGCACTCAGAAGGCAGAGGCAGGTGGATTTCTGTGAGTTTGAAGCTAGCCTGGTCTAAATATGGAGCTCCAAGCCAGCCAGGGTGACACGGCTTTTGATAAAACAAAACAAAATATCTCAGGTGAATGTATCTTAAGTGTAAAATGAAGATGCCAAACATCAATTCATTCCAGAGGAAATGATGTATTGCCCTTTTAAAACATTTACCTTATTTTTATTTCACATGTATAAGTGTTTTGCCTGCATACATATGTAACATATGAGTGCAATGCCCACAGAGGCCAAAAGAGGGCACCAGAACCCCTGGAACTGGAGTTAAGGATATGTTAGATACTATGTGGGTGCTGGGAACTCAACCCAGGTCCTCTGCAAGAGCAGCCAGTGTTTTTAGCTGCTGAGCTATCTCTCCAGTCCCCATGTATTGTCCTCTTAATCCACATTTTCCTGAATATTAGTTTCAAGAGAACAAGACCTTGAACATGGCGAACATTTGAATAAAGGCTAATCCTTTGTAGTGAAAACATCATGATTAACAGCAAAGCAAGAAGACAGGCTCTTTAGCAGAATGATCTCCTGACCACCAAGGACTCCCGTAAACCTAGACTCAGCAAGACATTGCCAAAGACAGATGCCAACTTGACTCCTTAGACTCCAGATGTTCAAGATAGGTCTCCAAACAGGCTTCTGCAGGCTCTAAGGAAGAACTGCCTCTCAGCTGCCTAGCTATAACCCATGCTCCTTTAGCCTGCCCTAGCATCATGGTGATTTGCTGACTCATGTCTTAGCAGACCTTGGAAGGTTCACAGTAAAGATGTGTAAAACTACTAAGGGGCTGAAGTTCATAAGCTGAATGAAGACGGTGTTTAACCATCAATTGAAAAAGTTAAATTTGAAAACTAGATGTGTTGTGGGCCATTTTCTATGACAATGTGTATGTTGAGGGGAAAGTTACTCCTTCTTGACTGTCAACATTAGTTTTGATATAAAGAATTTGAAATAAAATCTACGACCTATGCAGCCATGTGTATTTGGCTATTTTTTACAGTACCCACATGCGTTCCCTCCCACTGAATGGACTTTAAGTCCAATTAGGTAGCTGTTGAGTACCTCCAAGATAAAAGTGCCACTACTGCCCCAAAATAATTTGCTGCACTGATCGTCGTGGTTTTTAGGCATTAAAGCTGGGGTTGAACCATCCAATGATGTTTTCCCTTAGCAGCTTGCATAGTGTCCCCCAAAACTATGAGACCAGGCCTTCAGGGAGGTGGTTTCTGGCTGTCAAACCCCCAGACAACTGTAATTTCTTACTATATGCTAAATATGATCCTTATATTTATAGACAAACACGCCATAGTCACCATTCATCGAAAAACTTCTTTGCAACATCTGGAGATAATTACAAAGTTCCATAACTGGTCACACACAGATAATAAGTGTTTATGAGATGCCCAACCATAAATGAAACATCTATAATGGAATCTCTATACCTAAGGCTCAAGAAACATAGTGGAACAAGGGGTAGAGAGAATATTAATGCATCTCTCAACTGTCATCAACACAGTTCCCTCATGCAACAGAGAGTAATGAACACAAAAGGCCCCAAATGGCCAAAGTGTAGAGAATGAAAGTCTTCAGAATATGGGTTCCTGGACAGGACTCCTGTATTAAACTTTACCCACCCAGGGCTCAAGGCCCATTATGGAAGAGGAGAGGGAAAGATCCTAAGAGCCAATGGAGGAGGTACATGACCATATGGAAACAGAATCCTACAGATTCCTGGGAGCTTGCTCATATGAAGCCGTAGCAATGGTGGTCAGCATGCACATGACCCATGCAAATTCAATCAGACAAAAACCCAGTATAGAACTGGGGAAATGGGCAGCAGGCCCCAACCTTAGCTGAGAACTATTGGCAGGTGATACTGCTGTGTGAGGGAGAGTTAATCTTTAACAGAGAGACTTTAGATAAGCAGACTAGTCCCCAGTGGATGAACTTGCACTGAGGGACGTCTGGGTCCACTAACTTGACTGGATAAACCTTAACAGTAATATGACAGAATGCATGAAATTTGTGGGTGGGCTATGGGTCAGTTCAGATGGGAGACAGGATATAAAAATGATTAAGATGTTTTTTATGAAATGTACAAAAATTTAATAAAAAGAAAAAGAAAAAGAAAAACAATTTAAAATAAGGGACTTTTTCAGAATATTATATTCTAAGAAGATGAGTGCTGAATTTTATACAAATGTATAGAACATAGCTCATGGTGAATTCAAGTCAGTTTGTGTATTTCATAACTGATTCTTTATCACATGAGTTATCTTTGATTATTGGCCATAGAATATTCCTAAATGATAAGCTTTACTAATTAAAAGATAAAATGGTATTCCATTCAGAGAATTTTTATAAAATTACTTTTCTAAAATTTATCAAATTTCAAAAATCCATATTAAATCCTATACCTTCAAAATATAGTTAACTCAATAAAAATAAAATAACAAAATTTGGAAAATAAAAGTAATAAAAAACAATAATAAGAAATTAATAGCACTAAATATTTGTATTACTAAAGAGAAATATATAAGGTCAGTAATCTAGCCTCATATTAAGATAGCATAGAGCCGGGCGTGGTAGTGCACGCCTTTAATCCCAGCACTCAGGAGGCAGAGGGAGGTAGATCTCTGTGAGTTCAAGGCCAGCCTGGTCTACATAGTGAGTTCCAGGACAGGGGGGGCTACAGGGAGCCCTGCTTCAGAAAAACCAAAAAAAAAAAAAAAAAAAAGCATAGAAAGAAGAGAATTTAATCTCAGTTTTAAATAGTGATGAGAAATAATAAAGTTCAAAGCACAAATCATTGAAATTGGCAATTAAATAACAATTAAATCAATGAAATTAAGGAAGGAAACAAACTAGTTCTAAAACTGATAAATGGGGCTGGACAGATGGTTTAGTGGTTAAGAGCACTGGTTGCTTTTGTAGAGTACCTGGGTTTGATTCCCAGTACCCACTGGTGGCTAACCACTTTTCATAACTCCAGTTTGAGGGGATCCGACACCCTCTTCTGACTTCCGTGGGCGTTGCACAACACAGGTGCACTTACATATATGCAAACAATACATTCATACTCATAAAATAAAAATAATAAATAAAATGTTTTAAAACTTGATAAATGCCTAGCCAGACTGGAAAAAAAAGAATACACAAAAATATCAAAGATTAAAGTGGAAACACCACTGTTAACCACACAGACATGGAAAGTGCAATAAATAAATGCTACACAAACTTTAGGCCAATTATTTGGACAATTTAGGGGAAATTCATCAGCTACCTGAATGACACAAACTATAAAACTCATCCAAGAAAAAACATGGATTTTCAATATACCTGTCCAAGACATTAGTAGTCAAAATTTTCTGTGACAGAAAAGATCTTGCTCAAATGACTTCACTGTCAAATTCTGCCAAATATTTAAGAGAGTAATTCTAATGCTAAATCTTTTTTCAGAGAACTGAATGTGAAAACCAAACTTTGCAACTGCCTTATGAAGACAACATTAACATTAACTCAATCCAAAACCACAACAAATATCTTTCAGGAATGGACAACTGCCAACCGTGCTGGCACAGGGCTATAGTCCTAGCTACTTGGGAGGACAAGGCAGAACAATCCCAAGTTCAAGGCCTGCCTGGTCTACAGAAGTCAAGCCAGCCTGTGCAACTCAGCAAGACCCTGTCTCAAAATACAGAATTAAGGAAAAGGTTGGTGATGCAGCCTGAACTTGCTTAGCATGTTCAAGCCCCAGTGTCCCAGAAAAACAAGCAAACAAAAACCCCAGAAAACTACACACCAACATTCCTTACAGATTTAGATGAAAAAAAAAATTTGAACAAAATATTACTAAAATAGATCCAGCTATATTAAATTTTAAAAAGGAAGAGGGCAGGGATGAACGTTCACCTAAAAGTAAAATTTATTATAATAATCCTGATTCAACATTTGAATGTCAATGTAATTTACCATATTAGAAGAATAATAAGAGAAATTTACCATTATCTAAATAGACATCAAAAAAATCATTTAAGAGCCTGGTGAAAATAGCTCAGTAGGTAAATAAGGTTGCTACCAAGCCTGACAATCTATGTTTGATCTCTGCAACCCACATGGTAGAGAGCAAGAACTGACTCCTGCAAGTTGTTCTTTGACTTCTGTGTGTTCTCCTCTGACCTCCACACAGGTACCATGGTATATGTGTGCAGGTGTGTACACATGTTAAACAAATGAACAGAAAATTTAATTATTTAATAAATTTCTAAATAAGTAGATGACAAAATTTAGAACAAAATAGAAATAGGGTGGAACTTATTTACCACAAATGAACAACAGCAAAAGCCTACAGCTGACATGATGCTCAATGGTCAAGAATTGGATGAATTTCCCCTAAAGTCAAGAACAAGACAGAGATTTCATCTCTTTACCACTCCTATTTGACACAGCACTGGAATTTTTTTTTTTTTTTTCGGTCTTTTTGAGACAGGGTCTCCCTGTAGCCCGAGCTGTCCCTGGAACTCACTATGTAGACCAGGCTGGCCTTGAACTCACAGAGATCTGCCTGCCTCTGCCTCCCGAGTACTGGGACTACAGGCGTGTGCCACCACACCTGGCTTGGAATTATTTTTTAAGAGACTGAAGAAAAGAAATGAGAGTGCAGACATATTGGGAAGAAATAAACAGTTTCAATTCACAGCTTGAACTTGCACTCAAGGACATCTGCAGACACTAACGACATGATTGGCCTTAACACAAATGACATAATGTATGAATTCCAGTGGGGGGTGGTCATGGGAGGGCACCAATGTGGAAGGGGGGATAAAGATGATTACTATGTTCTGTGTGAAATACACAAAAATTAAATTAAAAATTTACCAAAAAATGTATTTTACTTAATTTATTTTCTGTGTGTATTTTGCCTGCATGTATATAAGTGCACCATGTGTCCACATACTCACAGAGGCCAAAAGAGGGTGTTGGATCCTCTGGAGCTGGATTTACAGATGGTTGTGAGCCACCATGTGAATGCTGAGAATTGAACCTGAGTCTTTGCAAGAGCGGTCAGTGCTCTTAACCACTGATTCATCTCTCCAGCTCTCTTTAGCCTGTTTTATAATTGGGTCCTTTGTTTTCTTGACTTTTTTTTTTTTCTGTTTCCTGAGTTCTTTGTATATTTGAATAATAATCCTCTGCTGGCTGTATAAAGCAAAGATTCTCTCCCACTTTGTGGGTTTCCACTTCATTCAATTGTTTCCTTTGCTTTGTTGAAGCTCTTTAGTTTGAAAAGGTACCATTTGTCAATTGTTGACCTTAATTCTTGAGCATATGGGGTGCAATTCATAAAGTTCTTTCCTGTACCTATATCTTACAGGGTACTGCTTAAGTTTTCTTCTAACAATTTCAGCTTTTCAAGTTCCACATCGAAGTGTTTGATCCATTTGTAGTGGGTTCTTGTTCAGAGTGATAGACATGGGTCCAATTTCATTCTTATATATATAGACCTCCAGTTTGCCCAGCACCATTTGCTGAAGATGTGTTTCCTCCAGTGTGAATTTCTGACCAACATCTTTGTCAAATATCAAGTAACTATAATTACATGTGTTTGTGTTTGTGTCTTTTACTTTGATCCAGTGATCTATATGTCTGCTTTTGTGCCAGTACCATGCTGTTTTTATTACAACATCTCTGTAATATGGTTTGAAATCTGATACATTAATCCATCTAGCATTGTTCTTTGGCTCAGATTTCCTTTGGCTATCTGGGGTCTTTTATGCTTCCATATGAATCTTAGGATTTTTTTTCCTATTTCTATGAATAATGTCATGGGGATTTTGATTGGAATTTAATTGGATATGTAAACTACTTTTGGTAGAATGGTCATTTACACAATATTAATTCTACCAATCCATGAGCATGGGAGGTCTTTCCAGCTTCTAATGTCTGTTTCAAACTCTTTCTTCAGAGATTTAAAGATTTTTTTGTAGTGGTCTTTTACTTCTTTGGTTAGGTTTATTCCTAGATTTTTTTTTTCTAAAGCTACTGTGAATGGGAATGTTTTGTGATCTCTTTTTCAACATGCTTATTATTGGTAAATAAAAAGGTTACTGATATTTGTAAGTTGATTTTGTATCATGTCACTTTGCTAAAAGTGTTGATCATTTCTAGAAATTATTATACTTCGGCTTCCAAGAAAATGAAAAAATTCTTTATTGTTATCAGTGTGGCAACAGGTGAACACAACATGAGAAAGGAAATCCAGGCTTTGATATAATTACCGTCCTATCAACAAGCACGACCCCCAACAACTTGGAGACGCCTAGGATTTGATTTCCTAAACACTGAATCAAGGACTTTTGACAATATGACCCTATACATCTCTTCCATCTTAATAGTTTATAAGAGTGATAGCTGATATTTCTAAACACTAGAACTCAAAAGTCCTTTCTGATGTAAAATATATTCCAAAACTTAAACATCAAAGAAAATGATTAATCATTGGCAATCTTTTTTAAATTTATGTTTATTAACTTATGTGTACGCACACATGTGACTGTGTGAGTAAAAGTCATGCGTGTGCAGATGCCCATAGAGGCCAGAGAAAATGGAAGAGGGGCTCATATCCTCTGCAGCTAGTGTTATAGATGGCGGTGAGTCTGATATGCTGGGAACTGACCTGGAAGGATAGCAAGTACTATTAACTACCAAGCCTTCTCTCCAGCCCCATTACTGGCAATCTTAGGAACACATTCAGAGATTATCTCAACAATGGCAAGCAAGATCAAGTTGCAAAGGACTGAAGCTCATTCCTTCCCTTGGTAGTGATGTAAACCCATCTCACCCACCACCAATCAGAAATGATTGGGCAAAGTCAACGGCTCCAAATAAGGGGACCTTTATATCCTGTCTGAGGGGTGGTCAGACTATGAGAGAACATGTTAGGGTACCTGCTCAGCTGGTTGGTAACAACTTCTCTGGACACACATCGAATCTCTTTAACTTTTATGTGAAATTATACGTCTGTTCATTCAAGCATCACAATTCTTCAGATTAAATGAAGACCAAAAATATCCTGTCTTCAGTACTGTTTTCACTCCTTACTACAATATTTTAGTCTCTTTCCATTTAAGCAATCAGAAGGCTGTTTTGTCTACACAGCAGCATCTTAGGAGAGGGAAGTTCTTAACCTTCTGTACCTTCAGAGTTTATTAAGAGTGACATATGAAGAATAATAAACCTTCATTTTCTAAATTTCATGGCTCTTTTCTATAAAGTCAAAGGAGACTTTAAAATGTGTTATAGAACCACAGACAGATATTCACATTGAACTTGAAAACCCTTGTGGATGTCAGTGAGTCTAAAAGATCAAGATTCAGGATATCTCTCTTCCTAAGCTAGAACATTTCCTGATTTGGGAACATGGCATGTTAATGAAGTCTTGTTGTCAGCTGGTGAGTCAAAGTCTGGGTAACACATGCATTTCTCCTAACACCATGTTAAAAACAGTGAAGCCCGTGCAGGACTAAGCTTTGTTTCCATGACTTAAGGAAGAAACCAAAAGAATATGTGCATTTTATTTTAGGGGGAATTTTTGATAGGCTTTCAATCAAAATTTACAACAAACAAGCTCCCAAATATCTTTTACCCAGAATCAGTTACACACACATGTACATAAAGTTTGTGAGGAGATAACGTGAGGCTACATATGCCAATCCTCCACAAACTTTCATCAACTGATCCTGCATTCTTATCTATTAATGAATTCTTGTTGTGAGAGTTGTGAACTGTTTTCCTAACTCTACCCGTCCTTCAGTATTTATCTGTTGACTTTATACCATAAAGAAGCGTCCCTCTTATCCATTTATTATGTATCATTTATTTGTGTCAGTACTAACTCGTAGATTACCATTTTATTCAGTGAACAGTAATTCATTACTGTCATCATCCTGATTAGTCTCTTTTCCATTTAAGCAATCATCAGGGCTGTTGTGACTATACACTAGCATCTTAGGGCATGAAGATTCTGCATCTTCTGTATCTTCAAAGTTTATTAAGGTCAATATTATCATGAAGGATATTGAAGGCACTTTTAAGCCACATTAAGTAGGTTGGCCAAAGTTATCTTTGTTTTGAGAGCAAATGGACACTCTGCCTTCAAAATATTTTGAGGCAAAAATCGTGTCCTTCTGTTTGAACAGAAACACTAACAAACCTTTTTGCTGCTTAGAAAATCCTGTCTAGACACATTACTCTTTCATAGCACAAAATCTCTGTTTTGCTCCCTATCCAGGGCTGCAGTTAATTACATGAAGAGACAGATGCTGAGCAGCCTTAAGGCTCTCCCCTCTGCCACCCCAGCGAGGTTGAACTCCACTCAACAAGTAGGTAGTGAGTGAAGACAAATCCTGTTTGACAAGGCAGCGCATCTGAGCACCTAGGGTTAGAAAACACACAAGCCACTCTGGGTTCCCATTCAAAGACAGAGGGGAATCAAGCAGATTGTTTCTGACAGAAATCATATCACAGCCACACTTCCAGACCAAGTCTGTGTGAATGAAATGATACACTTTCTGTTTCCTATCTTCCCTGTTCACTGAAAGCAAGTATATCAAAGGTACCAATGCAAGGTGCTTAGCAGGATTTTCCAAGCTTGGTTTCCCTTTGGAGATATGAAAAAATCAGCCACACTTCATCGATTTACATGTTGCAGCGATTCTTCCTGATTCTAGTGAATTTCCAGTTTCCTCCTAAACACTACAACATATTTTCCTAAAGACTGCCTTCGATATCAGTGAATGTTGTACCCAGATAGAACACAGAAGACATGAGTAGCCTTTGTTTCATAGGGGAAAGTAAAATACATAAATTTGACTTCCCCCAAATTTACTAAGAAATTCTTAGCCAGAAAGTTAGTTGCCTAAGTGTAATCACATGCTACAGCATTGTTTCTTAAAGACACCTATGACTTATTCTCAAACATTAGTAGGCATGTCAATGATATAAAAATAAAAGTGTCTTCTCAAATAGTATAGTATGAAACAAAAGGAGTATTTTGTCTAATATAGAAGTAACTATGAAAATGATGCCCTCAGGTATTAATGTGACTGTGGATGGTTTCTTTCAAAGTATACGTAAATTACTGTACTATATTTTAACATCGTATTTCATTGAGTTAATAGAGGCTGTTTATATGTTATGTCACAAACAAAATGAAACAGTTATATTTCTGTAACCTAACTGCTGTTTTTAAAACTCAAGATAGAAGCCCAGGACAGCCTACTGTGATTCCAACTGTTGGGTGAAAGATGAACCGTGACCTTCCCCAGAGAGAACTACATTTCTGACCAGCACAAAATAAACTGCATATTAAGAAGAGCAACAGTTTGTGGGCAGTAATTAACAAGACAGGTGTTCACATTACGATCGTTTTGTTTACTTTAAGTAATTTTTCATTATCAACTGTGATTTTCCTATGCAGTTTCCATTTTAAATGAAAAATACAAAGATTTGTGGCACACAGACTTGGAAGACTGAAGCAAGAGAGCTGTGTATTTACAGCTAGCTTGGGCTACAAAGAGGCTGTCGACTGTCTCAAAAAAAAAAAAAGCAACCAAATAACAACAACAAAAAAAACTAAAAAAGAAAATTCTGAAAACAACAGCAATAAAAAAGTATATATATATATATATATTTGGTCTTTTTGAAACAGGGTCTCCGTGTAGCCCCAGCTGTTCTGGAACTCACTATGTAGACCAGGCTGGCCTTGAACTCACAGAGATCCGCCTGCCTCTGCCTCCCGAGTGCTGGGATTAAAGGTATGCACCACAAAATATATTTTTGAAGAGAAAACTGTATTTTCTTATGAAAATTATAGAGTCAGGCAGTCACAGTGGGGCATACCTGTGATCCCAGCATTTGGGAGACAGAGGTAGGTGAATCCTAAGTTCAAGGCCGGCTGGGCTATAAACAAAAAGAAATTCTCTATACATATAAGTTGGTGAGTGTATTCTTGACCAAAAAGTCTTGGCTGTTGAATAACTGGTCACCACAATTATGACTACAAATTTATATATCATTTAGAATAGAAAAAAATCATAGTATTAAACAGTTATTAATGTGATATAAAAAAATATTCAAGTCAGGTGTGGTGGCGCACCCCTTTAAGGCAGAGGTAGGTGGATCTCTGTGAGATCAAGGTCAGCCTAGTCTACCTATAGTGAGTTCCAGGCTAACTGGTGCTACAGGGAGACTATCTCAAAAAGGCAAAAAAAAAAAAAAAAAAAAAAAAAAAAAAAAGTTAAAAATAAAAGAACTATTCAAAGTGCCTCATGTGCTAAACTTTATAAAATAAACGACATAAGCTAATATACTGTAATGGAAAGAAGCCTAATCTTAACACCTAGAATTTGGCATATAAAATACACTCTGAGATATACACATTTAAACATTCACTTTTCTCTATAAATTGAATTATTAAATGAATATTTTAAAGTTATTCCACAGTTTAAAGTTATTCCACAGTTCCAAAGTTAATCCTTGAGATACCTCAAGGAAGTTTAATAGGCCCTTAAAAAGACTGATGTTAGAGACAGGCAGGAACTATTTTCCCTGGAGGGGTGTTGGGAAGCGTTTTAATAAATAATGCTGCCTCAGTGGTTCTCGCATTCATATTTCTAATATCTATAATGTATTTCTGTGGTTCTCAATGCAAGTACCATGAAGGAAGGCACAGTAAGCACAGAGACAAAGTGATGAGGGAAGGGTTAGGAGAAACAGGGGACGCACATCATAAAAAGATACAGAAAAAACTACTATGAACTCAGAGCTGGGGAAGCAGCCCAGGAAGAAATGATCCCATTACTGACATCTAAGCCAGACTTGGAGGAAAAGCAGGAGTTACTGAGACAAAGGGAGGAAAAAGTCTGCTCTGAAAAGCTTCATAGACAAGGTTGGAGTGAACACCATGCTGTCAGAGGGGCTATGTGAAGGGTGGAAAAAGTGGAAAGAGGAACAACTGGATGGATGGTGGGCCTGACAGCTGATTGAACAGAACAGTACCTTTCACAAGTCACAAGTGTTAAACAGGAAAGGAACCAGATAAGAGCTTTGCTATAGAAAAAGTAATGTTGTGGGAAATGTATTAAGACTAAGGTAATGGGAAACAATAAGAAAATGAGAAACATTTCAAGCAGATGTCTTTGACTTCCCTACAAATTGACAAATGCTGGCGAGGTTCCTGCTTGGTCAAATTGTAGACGGTGACTTCATACATATGGACAAAGGGAACTTTGGGGACAATCCTAATTGATTAGTTTTTTTAAAATATTGAGATTGGAGTCTAATACTGGGAAAGCCTAAAGGACATGTCCAACTGCTTACTGGATAAGCACATCTTCCAAATTATTTATGTGGGGATATGAGAACCACTGTTGTATTAAGGAAAAATACCTTTATTTTTATGTTCAAATGGGTGTAAAGTGTTCTGTAAAATATTTTATTGCCAACTGCTGTGCTATTTATATTCAGTATAGAGAATGTTGCATTTTTCTTCATTATAAGATACTAATTTGGGATGTCTAAATAGAAAGACTAACTTGCCTTCTTCATATTTTAGTAGAATGCAGTTTTAAAGATTTACAGGATTTTATGCACTAAAAGTCAAGAATACAGATAACATCAGCTGCCTGGGTTCAGATCCCTGTGTTACCTCTCAATAGCAGTGTAAATATAACCACAGTTCTTAACTTCTCTATGCTTCAGTTTCCTTATTTGAAAGATGAATCAAAATAGTTGGAAGATGGCTCAATGGATAAAGTGCCTGTGTATTACTTACTTTTCTGTTTCTGATAGAAACACCACAACCAAGGAAACTTATAAAAGGAAGAGTTTATTTAGCTTACAGTTCCAAAGGGGCAAAAGTCCATCATGACAGGAGGCATGGTGGCAGAAGTGGCTGGAGTAGGAGCAGAAGCTAAGCTCTCAGATCTTCAAACAGGCACAGGAAACAGAGCACAACTGGAGATCTGAGATTTGGCAAGGCTTAAGAACTCTGTAGCCTGCCCCAGTGATGTGCTTCTTCCAGCATGGCCACACCTTCTAAGACCTCCCAAAACAGCACCACCCAGTGGGGACAAAATGTTCAAATACTTGGAGCCTATGGGAGACATTTTCATTCAAACCATCACATTCCACTTCCTGGCCCCCATAGGTTCATGACCATATAAAACACAAAATGCATTTAGTCTATCCTTAAAAGCCACTGTAGTCTTTACTAGTCTCAATACTATTCAAAAGTCCACAGTCCAAAGTCTCTTCTGAGACTCAGGGCAATCAATTAACTAGAAGCCCCTGTGAAATCAAAAGACAAATTACATACTGCAAACATGAAGTGGAACAGAATACACATTCCAATTCCAAAAGGGAGGAGTAGAAGCATAGTGAGGAAATACTGAACCGAAAGAAGACTGAAAACCAACAGGGCAAACACCAAATCCAGTAGCTCCATGTCTGAAATACGAGACTTTACTTCCAAATATTTGCAAAGCGTATTAAAATTTCCAGTATATAACCATTGCTGATCCATAAGCAAAACACAACCAATATTTTGTAATGTGTAAGGGATATGAATAATGGATACATAGAAAAGGAAGCCAGAATGATTTGTAGGTGTGAAAAGGCGATCTTCCTGTTAGAGATGGGAAGAGGAAGGAGGATTTCACATTTATCAGATCATCAAAAGTCAAGCCTCACAATGCACTACACTCTACTACAGAAGGAGCTACAACTAGCCCAGAGAACTATTTCAAAGACCAAACAAAGCAAAGTGTGCTTCACTTAATCTATAATAATTCTACTCACAGGTATACATGTCTGAGAAACATTCACACTCATGCTACAAGACATGTGGTGGGATGTCAGCTGCAGCCATGTTTATTTTACTGTGTGATAAAGAGAACTGAAAATAGACATCTAGCAATCTATCATGCAAGAGATAAAAGATAGATTAATAGTCATCATGGATAAGTATTAAAAACACAATGGAGAAAGCAAGCTACTAAATGTAACAGTGAAAAATCAATGTAGGAAATGTCTGCTAACAGAATGGATAGTCATTCCCTAAACAGTTGATCATTCAGCAATTAAACTGAATTAAAAATAAATATATAAGCATGGTTAAATCTTTAAAAACAGTTGACCAATAAAAGCAAAAAGCACCAAAAACTGGACCAAAGGATGGCTTAGTGGTTAAAGCACTAGCTTCCAAAGCCTCGCACCCTCAATTCCATCCCAGATCCCACATAGACGTAGAAGGAGAAAACTCCACCAAGCTGTTCACTGACCTCCACATGTATACCTTGGCATGCATACATATGCACTCACATATCAAACACAATAATAATAATAATAATAATAATAAATTAAAAACAAGTTATATACTCAGCATGAAATTATCCATGCGAACATTGAAAAAATGCCAAATCATACCTCATTAATAAGACAAATGTAAGTAGAAATATTATTAGTAGATAACAAACTAATTCAGACTATTTGTGTACGTGTGTGTGTATGTGTGTGTCTTTGTCTGTGTGTCTGTGTCTGTGTGTGTGTGTGTGTGTGTGTGTGTGTGTGTGTGTATCAAGAAAGGTGGCCAGGGGCTGGAGAGATAGCTCAGTGGTTAAGAGCACTGACTGCTCTTGCAGAGGACCCAGGTTCGATTCCCAGCACCCACATGGTGGCTAACAACTATCTGTAACTCCAGTTCCAGGGGATCTGATGCCCTCTTCTGACCTCCCAAGCACTGCATGACATGGGTGCACCTACCTACATGCAAGCTATACCCCCACACATGTTAAATAAAAATAAATCAAATATTTTAAAAAGAAAGGTGAGCCAGGTGTGGTGGCGCACACCTTTAATCCCAGCACTCAGGAGGAAGAGGCAGATCGATTTCTATGAGTCGGAGACCACCGTGATCTACATAAAGAGTTCCAAGCCAGCTAGGGCTACAGGGAGACCCTGTTTCAAAACGAAACAAAAACCCAGAAAAAAACAAAAAACAAAACAAAATCTGAATGCATGAACTGGAATTGAATGTTACCTTTCTCAAAATGCATCATCTACAATTTCTAGTTTTGGTTTCTGAAGAATTGTTTGGTCTGTGCATAAGATCCTTCTAGACTACCATCCATCTCTTATGGTCCTCTTGCCTGCTCACACTTTGAAATA
>NW_008330735.1:4225096-4282123 GCF_000622305.1 Nannospalax galili
CAAAAGGGAGACCCTTTTTAAAAAAAACCAAAAAAAAAAAAAAAGGAAAGGTGGCCAGGAAACATTACATGGTAGTCTCCAAATGTAGCCATATTTTAAAGTTTCTGAGCAAATACCCTAAGTATATAAGGCAAATTGCTGAAGAGCCACCAAAGCTGCTTTGTCAGAAGTGGTGTTTATTATACTATGCTACATTCTTTTCTGCTTATTCAAACATTCATAATTTTTTTGTTGTTGTTTTTGAGACAGCATCTCCTTGTAACCCCAGCTAACCTGGGACTCACTATGCAGACCAGGCTGGCCTCAGTCTCACAGAGGTCTGCCTGCTTCTGCCTCCCAAGTGTTGAGATTAAATGTATGTACCACTATGCCTAGCTACATCACGGTGATTTTTTTAAGCAGCAAACTGACCAAATCTTTCTCTACTATTTTTCTTTGATAGATTATCTGTGGTGGTTTGAATGAAAAATGTCCCCTATAGGCTCCAAGTATTTGAACACTTTGTCCCCAATTGGTAGCACTGTTAGTGGAGGTTTAGGAGGTGTAGCATTGCTGGAAGAAGCATGTCAGATGGGGGGGGCTTTAGGAGTTCATAGCCTTGCCACATTTCCTCTCCCTCCCCCTCTCATTTGAAAATGTGAGTCCTTGTTAAGGTGCCTTGGTCATGGTGTTTTATCATAGCAAAAGTGACTAATACGCCATCATTCTATAAAATGTTTAAAATTCCTTCTAGGTTGCTTTGAAATTTTTCATCTTAAAAATATTGAATGATCTTTCATTATTAAAGAATACTTCACTCAAGACATTTAATATTCAGAAAAGAGGCTGTTGCGGAAAATCTTGTGACTGATTTTGCCTTCTGCCTTACATACCTATCATAGTGGAATGCAGTGCTTCCTGTTTCTTATCAGAGAGAAAACTATGTAAGTCACATCATTTCCAGGAATCCGAAACTTAGAGAAACTGAAACTTATCATGCTAATAGGGCATCTGGCCTGCTAGACTGTAATAGGATACTAGTCTGCCATGCTGATAAGGGATCCCATATGCTATGTTATGATTGGACTATTACCCCTATATAAGCCTGCACTTTCCTGCAATAAAGCAGGTCTGTGTCACTGAACCTGGACTCCTCACCAGCTCTGGGGTCCAGACCAGACGACTGATTGGAGAAACTGAGATAGCAGGAGAGCAACCATAGCCAGAGGAGAGCAGCCACAGTCAGCAACCACAAGAGGCATTATAAATAAGGATTTTTCATTTTGATATTTTTCAAGTGGAAAATTCCATAAGTGAAGGGTATCCTCTCTCTCTCTCTCCAACCATCTCCCTCTCCCTTTCTCCTTTTCTTCCTCTCTCCCTCCACTTAGGTCTTTGCAAAGCTAGGGTTCTCTCCTCAAACACAGCTACACCTCCAGTCCTTGTCTCTTTTTATTCTTGCCTTTTGTCACGAGGTATGGCAACATGTGTATACACACATAATTGGTATTTAATAAATGTTTATTCCTTAGAAACAAAATCAGCACTTGAGAACTTGGAGGTATTCATACCTTAGTGACCATTTTGTTGTTAAGAAGTATTTTATTTGCCTTACAATTAAAACTGAAAATATAGAGTCTAGTGATCTCTGCCTGCTTTTCAGATAAAGAGTAGGTCCCAGAACAGTGGTGCACACCTATAATCACAGCACCTGGGAGGCAGAGGCCAGAGTAGTGCCACAAGTTGGAAGCCAGCCAACCTAGTTTACAGACTATGTTTTGGGCCAGCCAAGGGCTACATAGTGAGATCCTGTCTCAAGCAAACAAACATTACCTACCTCCTAAAACCAGGTGTATAGTAAATTATATTCATATGAAAGTAAGAGAATGTTATTGAAAATGATGACAGTCTCTAGCTCTCTCTCTCTCTCTCTCTCTCTCTCTCTCTCTCTCTCTCTCTCTGTGTGTGTGTGTGTGTGTGTGTGTGTGTGTGTGTGTGTGTGTGTGTATGTCTCTATATTTGTGTCTCTAGCTCTGTCTTGTTTCCCTGGGGGAAGTCAGCTGAACTCTCATAAACAGCCCTAAGGAAAGGCTGCATGGTCAGAAAAGGATAAAGGAGGTCTCCAGGCAACATACCAGTCATGTGACTGAATGACTGTACTCAGAAGCGGGTCTTCCAGCCCCACTGAAGCCTTCTGATGACTGAAAGCCTGACTGAGGCCTTGACTACAGCCTCATGAAAATTCCTGAGCCAGAGTCACCCAGCTAGTCCACCCCAGATTCCCGATTTTCAGAAACTGTTTCACTATCACTGCTTCTTATTATAGGTCACTACACTTGGAGTAACTTTCATTCTACAGTAATATACCATTCTATTCAAAAGTATCTTTAAAATCCACCTCTAAACCTACTGACTTGATCTGAAACCAACAACCTTCATTCCATGAAGTTTAAGATTTATTATTCTTACTATAACTTCCCATGATCACCCAGGTATCAGATGAAGTATAACCAGAAGGAATCCTGATTTCCAGAGTGATCAGTATCTCAATAGTTACTCATCTTCTACCCTTAAACATCCCAATATTCCAAAAGAAAATTGTTTTAGAGACTCTCAATTGTAATTTAAATAACATTTATTATATCCTAAGTATAAGAAATATTTTGGTGGCGTGGTGGCACACGCCTTTAATCCCAGGATTCAGGAGGCAGAGGCAGGTGGGTCTCTGTGAGTTCAAGGCCAGCCTGGTCTACATAGTGAGTTCCAGGACAGCTGGGGCTACAGGGAGACCTTGTCTCAAAAAGACCGAATATATATATATATAATTTTCTATCCCCTTTTTCTTGATTCTGTGTTAGCTACATTTAGAAACAAAAAGTTTCCTTGTTTCATTTTTAGAAATATTTGTCAGGCTTCTTTTTCTTGTTAAATAGGCTTTTAGTCATATTAAAGATTGCTTCTTAGTAATAAGGGGTTTTCACTGAAATGTTTCTTTTTTCTTTCCTCTGCTCATCAGCTGCTCCTCTGCCCTCCTTTTCTGGCTACTCACATGATTTCCCTGGGTCTTCCTTTTCTTGGTTGATCTGCTCTCCCCCTGGTGTTTTCCTGATTATGAAAAGCTCATCCGATGGCATGTTAAAGCCACATTTTTCCCACCACATTCATGGAGTTTTGTTTTTCCATCATTACCTCCTGAGATTCCAAAGATTATGTAAGCTTGAGTTGAACTCAAGAGACAAGTGCAGAAGCCATGAGAAAGGAGAGTTTTTCAGGGTGTGGAGGAAACAGGACAGAAGAGTGCAGGTGTCCCCAACAGTGTGCTCTGTGATGTTGGCTTTCAGGGGAAATGCCACCTATAGTAGGTTTTTTTTCTTATTTATTTTTATTTTATGTAAATGAGTGTTTGGCCTACATGGATGTAAGTGCACCATGTGCATGAAGTACCCACAGAGGCCAGAAGAAGACGTTGGACCCTCTGAAACTGGAGTAACAGTTGTTAGCTGCCATTTGGATGATGAGAACCAAACCCTGGTCCTCTAAAAAACAAGCAAGTACTCAAACTATGGCAATGTAACTAAACAGTGCAGTAAGTTCCCCACTAGGGCCTATGGCTTCCCCAGATACAGGTTTTTGACTGAATTTTCAGTACCATGCATAGGTTTCTTCCTGTGGAGTGAGCCTCAGATCCAATCAGAGAGCAGTTGGTTATTTGCTCCTCTTTATTTAGTAATTAGCTCACCTAGTGTCATTTTGACCACCCACAATGGACATGCACACGCACGCTCGCACACACACATTTTAACTACCCAAATAATAGACGTTTTTTCTTTTCCTTCTCTAAGGGTTTATGCCAGACACAGGATAAGGATTTAAATGTAATTATGTGAAAGATTGGTTAAATGGTATCCCTAAAGGAAAGCACTGCGACTCATATGCCTTACCAATATGCACCCATTATAAAAACCCTTCGATCATCTAAGAGGAGGTTCCTTGAATCAAAGTATAAGAATTCAAAAGTAGCATTTATTCATCAGTACCACATAGTCAAGACCCTTCTTTAAGGAAGGATCAGGAACAATAAACAATAGACTTGGTCCTAAGAATGGAGATAATTGCATGACAGGGAGGTAATCTAGTCTTCAGCTTCATGTCCAGCTGTCCAGAAGTGTGGCAAGCCCCTGCCTTAGTTAATAATTATGGACAAAGAAGTTATCATTAGAATTGTATTGTTTTTGCTCAAAATAAAACACATGCAGCATGCACAAGCCCCATGCAAACTAGACAAAATCTCATCATAGACGTGGGGAAGTAGGTAAGAAACCCCAACCCAACCTAAGGAACTTTTGGTAACCAATGTCTGCTGGGAGGGGGAGAAACAGCCTCTTTCAAGGATGAGACTCTTGGTAAGTTAACCAGGCTTCAGTGGATGGACCTACACTGAAGGACATTTGGGGACACAAATTAGACTCTATAGGCCTTATTACGTATCTAATGGAGTACACTAAATTGGACAGGGGGAGGAGGGGATAGTGGAAACGATCTAAATACCATCAAATTATATTGTAGAATATAAAGTATTTTAAGAATCTTAAAAAATAAAGTGTATATCTCCACATATATGTATATATACCACATGAATTGACTTCTGATTAAAATGGAAGATTGGTGTGTTCAGGCATTTAAACCAAGAGATCACAGTACGTATGAACAACAGTACAATTGGCTGCTGTCTCTGTTCCATCATGAGCAATTAAAGGCTCACGGTGGAACAAGGAACAATGAGGAAGACAATTAGAAAGTACACAAAAGTAAGAGCAGAAAGGAAAAGCAGGCTGGAAAAGGGAGGCACAGAGAAAGCAAATCACCCACCTAAATATCTAATCTAGAAACGTAAAATCATGTGCTTTGAACGAAGTGCATATGAATGACTCATATTTGTAGAGGATTTGCAGTGTAGATCACTGAGTTGTGTTGACAAATGTTGCTTATTTTCAGCAGCAAAACAATCATACCAAAAATGTATGTTGGAATATATAAATTTTAATCTCATATATTAAAAATAGTAAAATTGCAGGATTACAACATATTGAAATTTTATTTACATTAAATATGCAAAGGGCTTGTCTCTCATGTGTAATCAGTGTATTCAGTTTTGCTTTTTTAAAATTTCAAAGGCACTTCTACAAAGCAACCTCTACAACTCAGGTTCATGGAACACAGAATAGGGGTAAAGAGATCACTAATGTATCTCTCAACTCTCATTAGAGAAGCTCCCTCATGCAACAGAGGACCAGAACACAAAAGATCCCAAATGGTCAAAGCATAGAGATTAAGAGTCTTCAGAATGCTGGTTCTCGGACAGGTCTCCTATGTTAAACTTCACCCACCCAGGGCTCAGGGACCATTGTGGAAAAGGGGATGGAAAGATTGTAAGAGCTAGGGTGGAGGTGCATCACCATACAGAAATAGTGTCCTACAAGTTCCTGGGACCCTCCTCATATGAATCTACAGCAATGGTGTCCGCATACACAAGTCCCATGCAAACTCAAGCAGACAAACTCCAGCACAGAACTGTGAATATGGATAGTGGGCCCCAATCTTAGCTGAAAATATTGGCGATTGATTACTGCTAGGTGAGGAAGAGCTGCTGTAAAGCGAGGGACTCTAGATAGTCTGACTAGACCTCAGTAGATGAACTTGTACTGAGGAACGTCTGGGGACACTAACCTGACACAATAGGCCTTAACACAAATGACAAAATATATGAATTCCAGTGGGGGCCTATGGGAGGGTGCCAGTGGGGATGGGGGTATGAAGATGATTAAGATTGACTGAGATGTGTTATATGAAATACACAAAGTTCAATAAAAACAAAATTTTTAAAAATGTCAAAGTCTCCAAAGGGGCACAATTCATATAAAGAAAAATACAATGAGGAAAGATCACCATATGAAATGATGATCAAATAAGCCCAAGTTAAGGCAACTTGTCTTTTTAAATATCCACCAAATGTAAAAAAAAAAAAAATCTCAAAACAATTCAGATGAAATATGGGAAGGAATTCTTCTTTGCAAAAATAAAATGGCTCAGCAGTTAAGAGCACTGGCTGCTCTTGCAGAGGACTCGGGTTTGATTCCCAGCACACACATGGCAGCTAACATACAACTCTACTTCCAGGGACTCCAACACCCTCTTCTGACCTCCACGGGCATTGCGTGACATGGGTGCACTTATATACATGCAGGCAATAACTCATATGTAAAATAAAAATAATAAATACAATATTAACAAATAAAGCCTCAAATATTCTACAATGAATATAAGTTCAAAACCCATATCTATCATATATAGATTTCAAGAATATTACACATTCAAGTTTGCTAAGCACTACGAGTGAAATGAAAATGCTATAATGAAATAAGGAGCTACAGGAATAAAATCTTTATATAAATTTAAAGTCATAAAGCCTTTTGAGCACAAGTAAGTTAAGTTTATTGAACTAAGCAACTTTTTCTATTTTAAGACAGAAGCATAAAAATTGAATATAACACTTTTTAGGTAAAATAAAGGATAAGGAATTTAAATAATGAGACTTTTCTAAGATGTTTATGACTGCATCATTTTATAGTTTATTTATTTTATATTTACTCAAGTAAGTTGCTTGCAATTGAAGCAGATAGTAAGGCCAGAAAAGCCAAGTTACTTTTATGACATTAAATTCTCCTCACAGCTTTCTGTGGCTATGGAGTAAACAGCACTTAAGCATCCATGCTACAAATGAAGAAACTGAGGCCTAGTGTATACAAATGTTGCAGCCAAATCTGACACATGGTGGGGTAGGACAGAGCTGGCCAGAACCTGGACTGCAGAAAAAGACAACGTGATATATGACTTTAGAAAAAATCCTTAGAATTGAATCTTATCTCTGTATGAATAGCAGAATTATGTAAAATGTACAAAGTGCCCGGTTTTCTTTTCATAATTCTTGACAAAGGATGGAAGGAGAACATTTGAAACCTATAATAAACCTTCTTAATTCAAATATTATTTAAGCCCATTAATCACTGGGGATTCATATCTGTATTTATCTCTAAAGGAAAGCATAAAAGCACTGTAATTCTTTTAGACATAAAAGAAATAAAAGCATAAAATTTGAAGAAAGGCCATAAATGTAGGAATTGCAATATTACTGCCTTAACAATTCTTCAGTAATAGAATACATGACACTGTGCCTTTACATGATAAAGACTAAACATAGCAGAAGCCACAGAATGGCGGCTCTAGTGCAGATCCATTTGAGTCAAATAACAGAAATGATCACCGATCCCCAGACGTTATAGAATAGTAAACTTCAGATATTGTGCTGCTTTTCAAGTCTGTGTGACTATGATTATTTAATTTTCTTTTGTGCGTGCTCAAGTAGAGCTGTTACGTGACTACACATTAGAGAACCTGAAATTAATTTGTCTGTATGAGATCAGTGACTGCACAAATCCTTATGAAAACTAACATGCTATGACAATAGTAATTTTGATAAAATTATAGCAAGTGCTGCAATTCTCTGCCATCTGGCTGTCTCTTCATAACGACTTTGATGTGCTTTTTATTACTTATTTATTTACCTCAACCACTTTACTGCTATAGTTTTAAAGCATATAAATTACGAAGACGGAGCATTTTAATGTTAAAAAAGACTATCTTCACATATAAATGCTGAACTTTTCACAAAATTGCAAGACGTTAATCTTTTTGATGAAAAATATCATTCAAGGAAAGTTACAGTTAGAAAGTTTCTTGGTTCATTTGCTACAATTTTTGTTATGTTCAATACTTAAAACACAACAAATCTGTCTATGAAACTTGCCTTGAAATTTTTCTATATTAATGTGGTGCTATGTACTTAATCACTGTTTAGATCCTTCCATGTCAAATTCAGCATCTTCAGTTTGATTTTCTACTTCCTAAGGTTTCTATCACCATGGAGTTACTTTTGTGTGAACACTAGCTAAATCGACATCATTTATACTTTATGAAACATGGTGATCAAATTGAATTGTTGACCACCATGAACTGTGTTTGTTCTAGTCCAAAATAAAAGGCCTGAAGATTCAACTGAGCATGTTGGCATTTGCTCATGATCTAAGAAGGCTAAGACAGGATTGATAGGTCAAGGGAGACTGGTCTATACCGAGAAACTCTGTCTCAAAAATAAGCAAACAAACAAATAAATTCATCCATAAAGACTATTCTTTTGAGTTCAGTTTTAAAGCCCACAAATTTCTTTTTCATTTTGGTCAAATGATCTCTCTTCAAAGTCATGTTGCCTAAATATTCTAACTCTAACTCTCACAAATGTACAAGTCTGTACTGGGTGTTAAGGACACAAAGGTTGAGTTATGGTCCATACTTCTACAGAACACTTTTTATAATTTGGCACGTCCATGACATATTGAATGGTTTAATTGTATTGTCACAGGGAAATGTTCTTAGTCATTTTCAATGGGTCACATCTATTTCACGAGCTTCCAAGAAAGGACACTTGTTGAAGGCTTGGAAAGAAAGCAAAGAATTGCAAATAATGTCTTTTAATTTTTTATGAGATTATAGGGTTGAATAATAAGAGCAAAGAAAGATAATCCAGTGGCACTGTAATTGTGTATATAATCAGGACATTTGACAATCTATCCTTATGTGTCCCTTATCATAATATATGCCAAAGAAATCTCTAAAACCTCTCTTGACTCAGTTGGCATAAAATTTTTATTGTAGATGGTAGAAAATAGCTTAGCTGCAATTCACTTGGAACTAATTTCAGTCTTTGCTAAAGCATGCTGGGTTGAAAATTAGCGTCAAACGACAAAATGGCATGACTTCTTAAAAGCTTTTGAACTCAAATTTTATATGCCCACAATACACCTGAATTAAAGTTTCCAGGATTCAGGACTGAGCCATAGTTAGCTACTGCCACTAACATTCTTAAAGAAAACTGCACATATGAGATTTCAAGACATACCTGGGAAATTCCATTGCTTATTTTCTTGTAATCCAAAACAGAGGATTCATACAAAGATAAATGAGGCAATGATGTACAGTTTGTAAAATAAAATATTGGATTTTATAAGCTATAAATGATGTTTAATACAGCTATCTTTTATGGCAGAGATAACCCTTGTTAAAATAACTTGTAGTCATTAAAGCCTTCTCAAAATAACCTTTCTTAATGTAAACACATAAAACTACAGGATTGTCTTAATACTACAAGCATCTTTGTATATTACCTGCATCTTTTTCCTCATGGCTGTTTTGCCCTGGTCCTATACTTCTCAAAGGGTTTAAGGTCTTAAGTAAGGAGAACAAGTGTCATCTTAAAATTGCTGTCACCATATTTGCCAGTACCATATACGATTCTCACTACCACCTCACACACCTTATAAAGAGACGGGTGCCCCGCCCACCATTTTGACACAATTTCATACATGAACGTACTAATTACTTAGTAGTGCTTAAATCAGTCCCATTTTCATTATTTACTTATTGCATAAATCTGGGCCCGATAAATTCGGCGAGAACCTGGGATTTTTAATGAACTAGCAAATTTGGAATACAGACACTGCAAAGTCACACTGTGATAAACATATTTGATGTTTTCTTCCTGAATAAAAAACATACAAGGGTTCATTTTCCCCATAAAACTGAATTTTTATTTTGAGCATGGACCTTAGACTTAGAAGTTGTAAATGTGGCTCTGGATGGGATTAGTGATACCTCAATATCACTAGGGAGTCTGGTGGGTCTGAATCTCAGGCTGTAGCAAATTAAAGCACTGGATTGGAGACTAATTAATATTAAAGAGTATATTTAGCTTGTGGCACTACGTACCATGTTTTCAGTTTACCCCCTGAGGGGCTGCCTCTAGCCAGGTGCTACCTTTCGGAGGATAAAGCAGGTGCTTCTGATTTTGCATCTGATAACACTGAATCGACAGAACTGCTGTCTGTAAATTTCCTTCAGTGAGAAGGAATCTGGATTCTTTTCATGTTCCTTTTCCTGTTGTCCAGCAAGAATGAAATTTAGCAGATCTCTCTCCCTCTACCAACTCAAAAGGCCAACACAAATGCTGTCTTTCCTTTTAAACCAAGTGACCTTCTAGGCAGTAATCCAAAACCATTCTCATTTTATGATTTCAGAAATAAAAGTCCTTTTCCAATCATAAGCAAAATGAGATAGAGGGAATGGAAAAATGTAGAATCTATTTCTTAATTACCATTACAAAAATTTTAAGGATAAAAGGGAGACTTGTGCTTTAAAATATTGCTTTTATGCTTAATGGCTGTTTATAGAAAAAGGTATCTTTTAGATACAGAAAACAGTAGAGATGCTGTAGGGAGCAATGGTTATGGCTAATGGTCTGCAGGTGCCTGTATTTGGCATGTGGAGGGAGCAAATTAATTTTATGAGTTCTTTACTATATGTCTTTAAAATTGCCATAATTATAGCAAACTGTTTCAAATCTTCTCTGTTGTCTCAGTTCTTCCACAAACTCTCAGAACTGTATTACTCGCTGAGAAAACTGGTCACAACTGAATCCACATGAAATTTGTCCTTAAGCCTCACAGTTCTAACACTTGTTTATTGTAAAACACATTTTATGCTTTGATTTTTTTTAAATGAGGCTAACATTTATGTTAACTTTCAGCAAAATTTTGGCATATATATTTTAGTGACATTGTGAATGCAGATGTTATAATTTTCTTCATAGAGAAAGACTAAAAAAATTCTGTATCTTTACACATCCATTATAGGAATTTTATTTACATGGTGTCTGTTCAAGAGGCACACTGACAAAGCGAGTCCCCTTTCCTAGAAGATAGCAATCTTCATAATATACACAGTTAAACTGCTAAAAGCAAAAATCATCAAAATTCTTCAAGTCTACTTCAATTTGAAATAAAATGATGTGAAATACAGTTATTGTGGTTATTGACTTTAAAAAAAGGAACATACTTGGACCAATATGTCATGTATACAAGTCATTTTTTTTCTGGCAATTTGGAACTGCTTATCTTTCATAGGATTTCTTATGGCTATTTACATTTTCACTCAGTGAAAATCAATTACCTTCTTGCAATAAGCCTCATTTGCTACCTTTGAGTATAATAGAAACACCATTAGGATGGTGACATTACCCAAAAGAAGGGCACCACACAGTTGGTAGACATAAATTAAGGGCCCTTTCACATATGCATTAGAAATACTGCTGTGACTGAAATATGCAGAAAGTCTGTGTCTATTAGAGCTATTAGTGTGTGGGGGTGAAGGCTGTGAAGGGGGAGGGAAGGATTGGTAGAGTGTGATCTACTACTTTGACAAAATTATGTATTTCCTTTTTTGCCCGGTGTATGCCATTGATGCAATAAGCCTGGGCCCCCAGCTGAGCTGTATTGGGAAATGCCACTGAGCATGGCATGCGCTTCACTTCCCTCTGCCTAAGCAAGACACTGTCAGGAAGAGAGTGCATATGTGCTGCCAAGCCCACTCCCCCTCCATCACCCTGACCTCCACAGCTCTGCGGATGTCTGCCTGGGTGAAGCCACCACTCATGCGGAAAACAGCTCCTGCAGATCAATTCATAGGATTTAGGGACATTTAACTTTCATCAAGCCCACATCATCTTATTGGTATTTGAGGACTAACTTATTGCTGAACATTAATGGCCGTAACAGAGAGAGTTGTATATTTCCAGGGAAAGAAAAAAAAAAAAAAAAACTCATCTGGAAATCCCACCCCCAGTCCTTCTGAGACTAGAAAACAGAGGAAGCCACATTTATACCCAGTTATTTTTATATGAGTTCTTATCAGCCTAAGTAAAACAAAATTATAACACCTATGGTGTGAGTAAAGGTTATGTACCTTTTTAAAAAGTGTTAAGATTACACATTATAATTTTTGATGAAATGTTTACAGATTTATTTATTTTTAAGTCAGTTTTACAAGTACAGAAGATATGTGGACTGCCCTTCAATAAGAATTTTGAATCACAGATGTGCAAGGATGGAGTGAAAGTTTTCAAAGATGTAGACGGAGCGCAGGAAAGTCTCTAATTTCTGAGCCTCAGGAGAATTTGCAAAAAGCATAAACTAACATCTTCTTTGGACAGGATGGGTGCTTAAAAGGTTATTTTCACTGATGATTTCTCAAGTTTATAACACTATACTTAAAATATTTTTAGTCTCCTAACTCAACATTGTTACAACATCTATTATAAAAACTGTTTATATAATTCATTAAGAATTAGTGGTCTCATTTTAAGTATTTTATACTTTTATGAAAAATATGAGTTGAATTTTATAGTTTTTATTCTAGTCTTACAGAATTTAAAAATCAAAACACAAAACATGTTCCTGTAGCAATCACAATGTTTTATGGAAAAGGAAAAGTTTTAGGGCATAACCCTTCATGTCCTATAATAGCATTCCCAGGTATCATAACCAAATCCAGAGGCTATTTGATCCCTAGAAGGAAAGCAAGCAATGCTTCAACTTAATCTCACTAATCATCACATTGTTACATTTTTATATAAAGAAAAGGCAAGTTTTTCCTAAATTAACATTTTACCTCAATCTTGACATTAATAATAAACTAAACCTAGGAAGACTATGCAATTCGCACTGCAGACCTGTACCTAAAACTAACATTCTATTTTTCATTCATTTAGTTATAGACAAAGTTGATTAGGGGAACCTATACCACAAATGTATTGAAACATCTTTACATGCTTGAAATTATGTAACTATTATTTTTCTAAGTACATTTATTGGTTAAGTCAATTGATAATGATACCACTGCATATAAACTCAGTTCTAGAAAAAAAATGATATTATAATGGAATAAGGCTTACTTTGTTTAATCTCCTTTGTGCCTAGAACCTGGCATGTGGGACCAAATGCAAATGAAATTTGTCTTGTGAAGACATCACCTGCCAATTATATGTCAATTAAATAACTGAGAGGGTCACAAAGTTTATGTGGAACAGGAATCTGAATGGATTCCCTTAAACACTATCTCATATTAATGACTCATAAATTATGTTTTGAAAAGGATATAGCTCATAACAATTGGTTTCCATCAATATTTTAAGTATAAGTATTTCGTGAGGGAGTCTATTTTCATTTTAATTCACTAGCTCATGATTACTATATTCCCTAATATTTTTATATTCAACTTGTTGGAAGTTAGAGTACTATGAAAGGAAGCAATGATTTCATAATAAAGAAACAAAATAACAGTTCAGGTTGCTGTAATGCAATATGGCTTGGATAAATACTGAGGAAAAATACTGAGGGAGCGTAAGTAAAAATAAAATAAAACCTGAAGATATAACTGAGGCACCAAAATATAGGCATACCCACAAATGGATTAAATAGATTTTGTATAATTCCTTTGCTATAATTAAAGCTTTCTTGGTTGCATTAGAAAGGGATAGTTGATATGAAGTTACAGGGGCAGTCTCCTTTTCTTTTTCTTATTTTAATTAGTTTAATAAAGTGAAGTTTAAAGAGCTTATAGCAGAACAAAATAAACTCAAATTGCTTCAAGCCAATTATGTTACTTTGAGTTTCTACATAATCAACTCCTGCAATTTAGTGGATCTTCTATTTTAAAAGGTACCAGCCGGGCCCCTCCTCTAATCCTTGTGAAAGAAGACACACCTGGCAGAGGTGGGAGGCCCTGACTGCTTATCAAAAGGGACACACAGCCCTTTCAGCAATTCCATCCCAGCTGTTTAGGGAGGGGGAGCTTCCTCTGTCTCCAGGGCACAAGTGGTAAATGAGCTAATTGCAGCAGCAATGTTTTATGCACAAGATTGTATGTTGTCTGATAATTACAGGCACAAAAATTGCCCACTCTACTAAGCTGGCCCAAAGAGATCTCTTTCAAGTATAGAGATGTAGAACTTAAGTCTTTGTCAAAAGGAAATTCTAGATAATTTTCTGGGAGTAAAATACATATGTACACATATATATTCTGTTTCATAAATGTTTATTTTTGTTTCTGTTTTCATGTCATTTAACATCTCCACATTCTAATTCTGAGAAATTCTACCTTTCAGTTGGGAATGACCATTAATTATTTGGAAGGTTTCAAATATTCTATCATAAAATATATTCTGATTGGGTGTGATGGCTCATACCTGTAATCCCAGCTCTAGGGAGGCTGAGGCAGGGGGATTGCCATGAACTCAAGGCCAGCCTGTAATGTGAGTTCCAGTCCAACCTGAGATACAGCATGACACTTTGTCTCAAAAGAACCAATATATACGTGCATATTTTTAATGACTACCTCATGCTACAAAAATCTTCTTGTCCAGTTTTTATGCACATATACTGTGTACATTTTATATCCACATTAGCAGATTCAAAATTGCCTGGCACTGAATAATGAAGTGATCTGGATAATGTATTTCTGAAGATGTTTTAGGAGCATTTAATAATCAGAGCTGTTTAGATTGATTCAAGTTTCTTCATTTGATATGTTTCAGAATCATATGTAAGTAACTTCAGAAGTATAAAATAATAAATCTGACTTTAAAAAAATATTTATTATTTTTTTATGTGTATGCTTGTATTGCCTGCATGTAGGTAAGTGCACCCGTGTCGTGCAAATATTTTCTTTTCAGATACTTCTAGACTTACAGATGAGTTGTGAAAAACAGAGTGGAGTTCCCACGCATCCTTAACCCAGTTTCTGTGTCTATCAGCATCTTTCACCAGCTTTCTGGTGATCAGTACAGAACTGAATGTACAGAACTAAGTAGTTAGCACTAGCACTAACCAGATAATGCAGCTAAGCTGCTGGCATCTTTGAATTCTGTCAGCTTTTCTTCTATATCCTTTTCTCCTCCAAGATTCAAGCTAGGATAACACACTGTATGTAGTTACTGAGCACCTTTGTCTCCACATTCTGTGATAGGTCATCATTTCCTTCTCTTTCATAACCTCAATATTTTTGAAGGAAACTAATCAGTAGAATATCCCTCAAACCTTATTTGTTTGATACTTCCTCATAATAACTGCTGAGGTGTGGGGGAAGAACACCACATGGGTGTGGGCCCATCTGTTCTGTTCATTTTAGATGCCCATGATGGTGATGCATCTTCATCATTTGGTTAGGATGCTGTCAGCCAAGTTCTTTTCCACTATGAAACCATTATTTGGGGGCTGGAGACTCAATGGTTCAGAGCACTGGCTGCTCTTGTAGAGGACCCAGGTTCGATTCCCAGCACCCACATAGTGGCTAACAACTGTCTGTAAGTCCAGTTCCAGGGGAATCCAGTGCCCTCTTTTGACCTTGTGGGCATAGTATGGCACAGGCACACTTACACACATGCAGGCAATATACTCATATGCATTAAAAAAAAGTAATAAATTAAAAAAAAACTATTATGTTTTCCTTGGAGAAATACTTGGGGTGTATATTTAGAAGCAGTCTGTTTCCCCTTACAGTTCTCTAGCTACACTGATGGACCTCCCCTGCACTGGTGGACCTCCCCTGCACTGGTGGACCTCCCCTGCACTGGTGGACCTCTCCTGCACTGGTGGACCTCTCCTGCACTTATGGGCCTTTCCTGTACTGGTGGACCTCTCCTGCACTTATGGGCCTTTCCTGAGCTGGTGGACCTCCCCTGCACTGGTGGACCTCTCCTGCACTGGTGGACCTCCCCTGCACTGGTGGGCCTCTCCTGCACTGGTGGACCTCTCCTGCACTTATGGGCCTTTCCTGAACTGGTGGACCTCCCCTGAACTGGTGGACCTCCCCTGCACTGGTGGACCTCCCCTGCACTGGTGGACCTCCCCTGCACTGGTGGGCCTCCCCTGCACTGGTGGACCTCCCCTGCACTGGTGGGCCTCTCCTGCACTGGTGGACCTCCCCTGCACTGGTGGACCTCCCCTGCACTGGTGGACCTCCCCTGCACTGGTGGGCCTCCTCTGTAGCAGATGCTCTTTTCTCTTCTGATGATGATATTTCTATTCTTTTTATTCCTTCTATAGGCATAGCTGAATTCTCTTTTAGGAAGCATTCTTTCCTGATCCATTTATTTATTCGTGTATATATTTATGTCAGTACAATCCGTTGAATATTTTTTAGTAAATATTAATATTTAATAAATATTGGGTTTACACTTATTCTTTGCTTAAATTGTTCTAGCACTTTCTTTCAGATTGATTCCCATGTCCTTTTAGCAAACACTAATCCCCCATTTGTTTTTCTAAATTTTATGTGCATGAATGTATGGGTGTTTTGCCTGTATGTATGTAAGCATACCATGTGCATGCAATGCCTTTTGAGGCCAGAAGAGGACATTGGATCCCCTGGAATTAGAGTTATAGATGGATGTTAGCCACCATATGGGTGCTAGACAGTGAACTTAGGTCCTCTGCAAGAGCAGCAAGTGCTCTTAACCACTAAGCCATCTCTCCTCCAGTCAGTCCCACCCCATTTGTTTTTTGTTTTACTTTTTTGTTTTAAGACAGGGATCCACATAACCCAGGCTAGCTAAGACTAGCCTTGAACACTTTACCCTCCTGCATCCACATTCCAAGTATGAGGATTGCTTTTTTAAAGCAGTTATTTCCTTTTTGGCACAATCAACTCTAGTTTAAGTAATTTTCAACTAGCTCTATACTATAGAAGCTGAACATTTCATCTGACAAACTGTATATTCCTTGGAGATTGAGTGGCATTTCCATGCACATAGCAGGGGAGCTGGCAGGTGACAGGCATCTGCTGAATATGCTCCAACTGAATGCTTATTTATTCTGCATATGAAGAGGGTAAAAACTTATCACCATGTTCTCTATGTCCTTAAATTCATGTTTACTGTTAATCACTGCTGGCTTTCCTTGTTTCTATAGAGTAGCATGAGTTCTTCTGAATGTTAAGAAATGTTCATTTGTGCTGTCATCATTCTCAAAAGAAAGGCACCAAGCCTTGACCCATCTCTATCTAGAAGACAAACACTATAAAAAGCAAAGTTTATAAGTATCTTTCCCACCTGTCTCCTTACATAAACCTGAAACCCAACATGTAAAAATGTAACACACATACAACATGTGTGCTTTATGGACATTTAGTGAAATCAGATTCTAAAATAAAGCCAGTGTACATGATATTTTAAATAGCTGAAAGCAGAATTCATTTACCACAGAAATAACAAAAGCAGGACAGAAGCCCTTGTAAGGTTGCACTCTCTAACCCTTAGAGTTATTTTAATTTCGTTTACTTTGGTCATTTTCATTGTTTGGAGACAGGATTTTGCTAATCAACTCAGGTTGTCCTGGAATTTGCTGTGTACCCCAAGCTAGCTTTGAGTTTGGTATCCCCCTGCTTCAGCCTTCCAAGTGCCGGGATAACAGGTGTGTGCCACCAGAAACAGCTTTCCCCCTCCTCTACTCTTAGTTTTTAGAACTATCTAAAAATAATGATTCTAAGGGTTTGTGTTTTGCTTTTTTTATTTTAGAACTCCATTCTGATATCTACATACTATGTGCTAATTATGTGACCAGCAGTAATCTTGCAATAAGAGTTGTTATTACTATTATGCAGAGCAGAGAGAGGGAGAGGTTAGTTTACCTGCCATGGCCACATAATTGACTGGAAGCAAGCCAGCATTTGGGCTGAAGCAGCCTAGTCACAGCCTGCACATCCTTAGTCGTTACACTGCAGGGACTGGAAAGGAACTCTGCACATAGAGCAGTTGGTAAGTAGGGAGCAGAAATGCTTGTTGGGCCTCAATTCTCCTCAATTCCAGGTGTATCCCCAGAGTTCCTGAAGCCTGAGGCTCAAAAGAACTGAGCTATAAAACCCAAGTTCTAAACCAGTTCCTATTAGTTCTCAGATTTTGACACACTGGGCGGCCAGTGTTGCTCTGGGATTATATGATGGGCCTGAAATTGTACACAGATGGGGCCTGCTGCCAGAGTCCAGGAGCCCACTGGCTTTCTGAAACTTGCACCTTTCAGGAGACTTCTCAAAGTGTCTTATTTCTATGATGTTTAAAACTTACCTTGCTGGAAATCATTATCTACTTAATGTTTGTTTGTTTTCCCTCAGTCAACAATCAGGCTCTGAGTAATGAATGGAATTGCTTGCTTCTGAATAGTCTTTCTTATCAAGATCATCTTTAAATGTGATTTTTATCTTTCCAGAGACTAAGCACTTCCCACATTCATGGTTTGATAGACCTTTTAGATGAGCTTTTTTTTTTTACTTGTATTTAAAAATATTACATTTTTATTAATTTTTTGGGTATTTCACACCATGTATTTTGATCACATTCACAATCCACTCCTCCCTGTAACTCCTCCCAGATCCATTCCCACCTTCCCAACCCCTCCCAACTTCCTGTCCCTTTTCTTTTTTCAAATAGCCCAGGTAGTCCAATTTGTGTTGTCCATATATATACTCATAGGTTTAGGGCCATCCCCGGAGCTTGGTGGGTGACCTACCAGAGACCACAACCTTAAGAAAATTGACTGTCCCTCCCCACACACCCCCAGAAGCCATTAGCTGTAAATAGCTTCTCAGGGGTTGGGACTTGTGAGTCCCATGCCCTCCATGCTAGAAGCCCCCATCAGGCTTGATCTTCTGCAGGTCATGTGCAGGCAACCACAGCTGCAGTGAATTTATGCATGCAGGGGCCCTGTCATGTCCAGAGGACACAGCTTCTGTCCAGTCCGCCCCAACCTCTGGCCCTTATATTCTTTCTGTCCCTTCTTCTTAAATGATCCATGAGCCTTGGATGGGGGTGATACAAATGTCCCATTTGTGGCTGAGCAGTCCACTGACACTTATTCTCTGTCCTTTGGTCAGTTGTGAGTTTCTGAATTACCAACTGTTCACAAAGACACTTCTTTGATGGGGTCTAAGAGCTGTACTATGCTATATGTATGGAGATAGAGATTTAGAGGACAGTTTGAAATGTTTTTAGACCTAAAAACAGAAAGTTCTGTTAAGGAAGTAAGCACACACATTAGAACCTGGCACTTAGACACCTGAAGAATATTTTTATCATTCTTTTTGGTACCACTGGTATTTTATTTAGATTACTAACTAAATGTGTCTGTGTGTCTGTGTGTGGGTGTTGTGTGGGTATGTATAAAAGCTGATTCTTTTCCACAATTTCAACTTTGTGCATGGCCTCATGTTCAATAATTTCTACCAAATCTGTTTAAAACAGACCAAGATTCAAGGAGAGTGTGGATTTAAAATAACTTGTTTGTACTGTGGACGTCATAAGGATGAAAACCTGATCCTCTGGGTCAAATGACAAGTAAAAGACACCTGAGGTCAATTTTAGATTCCATAATGGATTTTTGGAAGAGGAAGTTACCCAAAAATTATTTTTTTTGGACCTGTTTCACTTCCAGGCCTCTCAGCAAGCTGGTCACCTCATGTGTCAGTGAGTCTCTGTGGATAATAGCGCTCTTGGCATGGAGCATGACTGAAGACCCAGGCTGTGAATTTGACTCAAATCCTGTGCTCTAACAACAGGTCAGTTCTCCTGGGGAGCAATCCTGTTGTTGGAAGCAACGTTTTTGGATATACTTAAAAAGAGGTACTTCTTTTTTTAAGAAATAAAGAGAAAGGAAACTTTAGCAGCTAAAAGGGAAAAAAGTGGAACTTAGAAAAGAAACATTTTTCATGTCAAAATAGCAAATGCTCATAAAGTTTCAATTTCATAATTTAAGAGGGTAATTATTTTTGTTTAAAAAATTTATTTATTTTTATTTTATGTGTATGAGTATTTTGCCTGCATGTATATAAATGCAGCACATGCATGCAATGTATGTATAATGTGTACCATGTGCATGTAACGCCGCCCCAGGCCAGAAAAGAGTATTGGATCTCATGGAACTGGAGTTAAAGATGGTTGTTATCTGCCCTGTGGGTGCTGAGAACCAAACCTGGGTCCTCTGCAAGAACAGCTAATGCTCTTGACTGCTAAGCCATTTCTCCAGCTACTGAGAACGTAACTTTCAAATGTTGATATCTAATCAAGATTATGGTGTTTGGCGTGGAGAGTTATGTAATAAAATAGATACGATAAACTGCTAAGTAAAATTATTTTCAAATGATTATTATTTTAATTTTGTCAGCCCTAAAGTTCCTTTTCTATAACAAGTAATTTGCACTATAGAGTCATTGTGTGCTATAATCCTTAGTTTTACAAAAACTTTAATTTTTTTAGGGTTTTTTGATCATTTTGAGACAGGGTCTTCCTGTGGCCCCAGGTGGTCTAGAACTCACTATGTAGACCAGTCTAGTGTATCTCACAGGGATCCACCTGTCTCTGCTTTCATGTCCTGCAATTCAAGGTATGTGCCACCACATCTGGCATTAGTTTTATCAACTTTACACATTAGAGGTATTTGTTTTTTTTTTTTTGAAGTTTGGAATTTGACATGAAAACAAAGGAAAATGTAGCAAAAGAAAATCTATACATGAGAGACAAAAATGTGACAATGTTGTGAGAACGTGAGGCTTTAAGGTATAATTGGCAATGTGAGGTTTAAAAGGCCATATTCTAAACTGCAACTGCTTCAGATCATGACTCTCCTGCCTCCTAGCTCTTCAGACTTAAACCACTTCCAATTTTCTCTCAATTACATAATTTGTAAGTATTTAAGAATATTATTAATAACTAAAGTCATGTAGTAATAAATGCAAAGTAGAGTCCTGGCATAACATACATAAGCACACAATAAGTCTTAGTACTACTTTTAAAGGGACAAGGGGAAAGGAGTCAGGAAATCTTGATGTGTAACTTTTGAAAAGTAAAAGCTCTGCAAAATAACAGATATGGGAAATGTTCCAGAAAGTGTATGATAGTCACAGACAATGTGTGTTATGTCACAGAATGTTTAAAGAACCTGAAAACTATTGGTCTTTTTTTTTTTAAGGTTTTTTTTTTTTTTTTTTTTTTTTTTTTTTTTTTTTTTTTTGTCTTTTTGAGACAGGGTCTCTCTCTGTAGTCCCAGCTGTCCTGGAACTCACTATGCAGACCAGGCTGACCTCAAACTCACAAAGATGTGCCTGCCTCTGCCTCCCAAGTGCTGGGATTAAAGGTGTGTGCCACCACGTCTGGTAAGACTATTGGTCTTTTAAAGAAATACCAGGAACTCAGAATCAATATTGCACTGGATAGCTTTAGTATCAACTTGACAAACCTGGGTAGAGGGAGCCTCAATTGGGGAATTACCTCCATTGGACTGGCCTATGGCCATGTGTGTGGGACATCTTGACTGTTGATTGATGTAAGAGAGCCCAGCCCACAGTGGGTGGTGCCACCCCTGGGCAGGTGGGCCTGTGTTGCATGAGAAAGCAGGCTGAGCAGGGGCCAGGGAGCAAGCCAATAAGCAGCATTCCTCCATGGCCTGTATTCTAGCTCCTGCCTCCAGGTTCCCTCCCTGAGTGCCTACCTTGGGCTCCCTGATGAACTGTGACCCAGGAGATGTAAGCCGAATAAATCCTTTTCTCCCCAAGTTGATATTGGTCAGAGTGTTTTGTCACAGCAATGGAAAAACAAACTAGAACAAATATCAAGCACTTTAAACAGTATATGTCTGTGCTGGTTAATCTTTCTCATTAGCCTCACTGGATTTGGAATCGCCTAGGAGACACATAGTTGGCCATGTCTTTGAGGGCATTTCCTGAGGGTTGCTAAGGAAGGCTTAACCCTGAGTGTTGGGGTGAGGGGAGGAGGGGAACTATCACACTGCCTGTCTTCTTGGGCTGACTCAAGCTAGGCAATAGCATTCATCTGTCTCTGCTTGCTGACAGTGGATACAATGTGACCAGCCACATTATGTCTCATCTGTTCTGCTGTCCCTTCCTGGCCATGTTGGACTGTGTTGGCTCAAACCATGAGCCAAAATCAACCCTTCCTTTCATAAACTGCTTTTGTCACAGCAATGAGAAAAGTAACAAATGCTGTGTCTTATGGTAGATATTGGAAAATATTTGCTAAATTGGTAGATAGAAGGCTATTTAGTTGCATGATTCTAGGGGAAAAAAAAAAACTAAAACTAATGGAAGCCTTTGTTTTTACTGATAGCAAAAGCAGGGCTATAGTCATCAAGCATGAAGATTAACAGATAATGGTGAGATGCTGTCCTGGTTTGTTCTCTTCACTGCTGTGACAAAATACTCTGACCAATACCAACTTGGGGAGGAAAGGATTTATTCAGCTTACATCTCCCAGGTCGCAGTTCATCAGGGAGCCCAAGGTAGGAACCCAGGGCAGGAACCTGGAAGCAGGAGCTGGAGCACAGGCCATACAGGAACTCTGCTTACTGGCTTGCTCCCCTGGCCCCTGCTCAGCCTGCTTTCTTATGCAACACATCACTCAACAATCAAGAAAATTCCCCCACAGACATGGCCACAGGCCAGTACAATACAGGAAATTCCCCAGTTGAGGCTCCTTCAACCCAGGTGTGTCAAGTTGACACTAAAGTTATCCAGCACAATTGACCCCTTGTTAACTTGACACACAAACATCACTATTAAACCATAACTTTCCAATTTCTGTCCCCTAGATATGATGTTAATATCACAACATAAGACAGCACAACCTTAAAAACCCCACAGTCCTTAAAAAAGTTTAAGTCCTTAAAAGTTTATAGTCTCTTTTTAAAGTCTTAACTGTGGGCTTCTGTAAAATCCAAAACAAGTACTATCTTATTTCAAAGGGAAGACTAGGGCACACCTAAGCAAAACCAAAGTCCAGCAAAGTAGCTCGAGGCTGGACACCTGGGATTCACTCACAATCTTCTGGGCTCCAAAGGGTACTGGCAGCTCCACTGCTCTGACTGCAGTCCACAGCATACTCAGCTCGTCTCGCAGACCCAGGCCAGCTCCATTCCACACTTACTGATGTCCTTGGTGGTCATCCCATGGTCCTGGCATCTCCAAAAAGCTCAGGTCTCCACTGAAACTGAGGCTATACCTTCACTAATGGCCTCTTCTTGTCTCTGGGGTGCAAAGCCTCAGATTCTCTCCATGACCCCTTCAATCCTGGGGTCTTCACTGCAACTGAAGCTGCACTTTCACCTATGGCCTTTCCTGGCCTCTCAGAGTGCCAAGCATCAGCTGCTCTCTGTGACCCCTTCATGCTTTCAATACCAGAACCATGCAGGAGACTCTTATACAATACCAAGTCCTGCCTCCAGCGTGAAATAGAGGTTCGGTCCCCTCTGTGTGCTGACCCTGAGGAAAAACCTCCCAGAAGACTTCACCACAGTGATGCTGGTCTCTTGTTACTTACAGCGGATTTTTCAGCCCCAGCTAACCAGCATCAATTGTCCCAGTAAAGCAAAGGTTTTACTTCAGGTTCTGGTCTCTTCTTAATCACAGCACTTCAGCCCCAGCCAACCAGAACCCACAGGTTCGCAATCTAAATCTCACACAAACAGCCCTGATAGTCTCCACTTCCCTTTGAAGCTTCACAAGCCAGGCCTCCATCGTCTACAACTCTTTCAGCATAACTGTTCCAAGCTCCACAACAACAAACTCTGAGCATGTAATGGCTTTTCCAGCCCAAAGTTCCAAACACTTCCACAGTCCTCCCAAAAACACCAAGGTCAGTCTGTCACAGCAATATCCCACTCTCTAGTACCAATTTCTGTCCTGGTTTGTTCTCTTCATTGCTGTGACAAAATACTCTGACCAATACCAACTTGGGGAGGAAAGGGTTTATTCAGCTTACATCTCCCAGGTCACAGCCATCAGGGAGCCCAAGGTAGGAACTCAGGGCAGAAACCTGGAAGCAGGAGCTGGAGCACAGGCCATGGAAGAACGCTGCTTACTGGCTTGCTCCCCGGCCCCTGCTCAGCCTGCTTTCTTATGCAACACAGGCCCACTTGCCCAGGGGTGGCGCCATCCACAGCGGACTGGGTCCTCCCACATCACTCATCAAGAAGATGCCCCTCAGACATGGCCACAGGCCAGTCCAGTAGAGGCAATCCCCCAACTGAGGCTCCCTCAATGCAGGTGTGTCAAGTTGACACTAAAGCTATCCAGCAAAGATGCTAAGCTATAGCAGCTGCAGAAATGTACTAAACAATGATATTTTCTACTTGAAGATGGAGCATGATTGTACAATAAAAAGGTTAAGCCTTAAAAATTTAAGACAAAATAAATAGACATAACAGAGTCCTATGTCTTTGAGAAAAGATGCAATGAAAAGGTAAAATGAAAAAATATTACGTATCTTCCAAAAATTATTTTTTAATTGTTTATTATTTTTATTTTATGTGTATGTGTGTATTGTCTGTGTTTAGGTAAGTGCATCCATGTTGTTCAATGCCCGTGGAGGAGAGAAGAGGTTGTCGGATCCCCTAGAACTGGAGTTATGGACAGTGGTTAGCTGGATGTGGGTGCTGGGATTCGAACCTGGGTCTTCTGCAAGAACAACCAGTGTTCTTAACCACTGAGCCATCTCTCCAGCCCCCCAAAAATTATTAAAGTCATTTCACACAAGCATCTGCCTGACTAGGATGGAACCACAGCAATTCCTGTTACTGGTCGACACTGGAACATCAGATAAATTCTGTGTCACTTATGGTAAAAATCATAGTTATTTTAGGAATGTTTTCTAAGATTAAATATGAGAACATATGGAGAGTGCTTAGTATTGAACTGACATAGAGAAGAAATTTATATATTCACTGAATTTATGTGTCCTATTAATTTCAAATATAGTCCTAACCAATATTGATAAAATAACACATATTTTCTTCTGGAAAAAAAAGGTAGTTTTGCATGAATAAACTTCTCTGTTTATAAAATGATTTATGATTAAGGGTGTAAATTTGGGGTCCCAAACTGAAATGTCCTGTTGCTGACACATAATCTCATAGTTGATTTTATCAATTAGATCAACTTCAGAAGACAAACAATTTAAAATGCTGAACAAATGAGAAAGCATCATATGTCTTGTCTTCTGTGAGAGGTCAGGCACTATGCCAGAAAATAGCTGTGAGCTAGAAAAGCTAAATCAACAGCATCACAAAATTGCAGCTTTTCTGGGGTTAATGTGGTGAAGCATTACCATGTCATAAGCACTCAATGTAGATATGGAGAAAGGGCTCAATCACACTTTGCTCAAAGTAGCTACAGTATATTAATTATTCTTAAAAAACACTACATATTACATTTCATAAATGCCAAGTTAGTTAATATAGCTAATCAACGATACTTGAAGCATTTCACCTAGAAATACAAACATTAAGGAACAATGAAGGCTTCCTACCTAGTGGCATTATCACATAGAAGTGTTTCCTGAAAAGTATAACTATTGCATCCCAGATTCAAGGAATCCATGCTTATACTGCTACTTTTGACCATTAGTTCATTCAACAAGGTTTCTTAAGTTTTAGTGTTTGTGTTAGGCAATGTTCCAGGTTCTGAGTGCACCCTGCAGAAGAGAAAGGACAGTCCTGGCCCTCAAGCAGCTCATGTTCTCAAGAGGAAGACAAATAAAATATAACAAATGGGTAGACAAGAGGATTCTAAACAGTGCTAAGTGCTCTGAGGGGCATAAAACAAAGTGAAAGAGAATGAGGGTGACTACTCCAGATAATTATCACCTGAGTGCTTACTATGTGCTAAGCATCATTCTAAGCACTAAAAAGCAACTTACATTGCCCTGTCTTTGTGCCAGCAGCATTCTAAGTGCCTTATAAACATTAACCACTTAATCCTGGAACTTGGTGCTGTTATTAAGAATAATTTTTAAATGAACAAATGAAGCAGAGGAACTAAGCCACCAGGTCAAAGTCACATGGTTAGGAAGAATTTGGACCCAGAATTTGGTACCATAGTCTGTCATAACAACTAGATTTGTTGTCAGCTGTTGTTATGGATCACATCATTTAATCCTCATAAATACCATGTGTGGTGGTTTGAATGAAAAATGTACCCATAGGCTCCAAGTATTTGGACACTTTGTCCCCAGATGATGGCATTGTTTTGGAAGGTCTTAGAAGGTGTGGCAGAAGCATGTCACTAGGAGTAGGCTTAGAGAGTTCTTAAGTCTAAGCCTTGCCAGATCTCCAATTGCTCTCTTGTTTCCTGTGCCTGCTGAAAGATGTAGAGCTTAGCTTCTGTTCCTCCTCCTCCAGCCACCTCTGCCACCATGATTCCTTGCTGGAATGGACTGTAATTCCCATGGAACCATAAGCTCAAATAAACTCTTCCTTCTATAAATTGCTTTGGTCAGTGTTTCTATCACAGCAACAGAAAAGTGACTAATGCAGTAATTGGTACCAGAAAGTGGGCTGTTGGCTGTGAAGAACCTGACCATGTGGGGTTTTGGAAGAATGTGGAAGACTTTGGATGCCTGGACTAGAAAAGCAGTTGATTGCTGTAAGCAGAGCTTAACAGGCCATTCTAGTAGGGGCCTGGAAGAAGGTAGTGCTGAGAACAATGTAGTTCCAGGGGGAAATAAGGACTAAAGTAGCAATTGGGATATTTTGACAGAGAGTCTGGCTGGAGTCTGCGCACAGCCAAAAAGCTTGCCTGAGGCTAAGTTGAAAAGCAATGGACTAATTTCTCTGGCAGAAGAAATTTCAAGACAGCCTAATATAGAAATGGTGGCGTGGTTATTAATGGCAAATATTATACAGATTTACAGTGAAAAAGAGCAAATGGGGCAGAAAGAAATCAGAATGTACAGGATGGATTGAAAAAGAGCACTAGGAAGATAAATGTTAGAGCCCAGCCAACATCTGATAAGGAGATTAAAGTGATTAAGGAGGGGCCTAGAGATTTGCACTTAAACAATGAAGAGAGTGCCTCCAGGGCAAGACCACACCCAGTTAAGCCTCCAATTTGTGAAAGAAAAATGCTGCAGGGGCCACTGAAGAGAAAAGTTTCTAAAATGGATAAAGCAGGCTGTGATCCACCCCAAACTTGCAGCCAAACTTGGCAGTATCGTTCACCTGGTGCTGGCTTTAGAGGCATGAAAGATGCAAGAGTGAAGGGGTCATCAGTTCTTCCTCTGCAGTTTCAGAGAGCCTCTGAGTCCAGGCAGCATGCAGCAGGGGTTTCCCTGCCTAGAGAAGGCCCTGATAGGCCATTGCATGAAACTGTGAAGGTGAAGCCTGGTTGGCAAAGGAGACCCCAAGAGGACATTCATGGTGCCAGACCTATGAGGCATCTGCCAAGAAGACCTGCATACAGGGAGTAGTATCAACCAAAGAGAGAGATGTATGTTGCATGCAGCAAAGTTGGAGAGGCTGAGCCATCTAAGCCCTTTGGAAGTAAAGTTCCAGAAGTCAGACATGGAGCTACTGGATTTGTGTTTGTCCTGCTGGTTTTCAGTCTTGTTTTGGACCAGTATTTCCTTACTATGCCTCCATTCCTCCCTTTTGGAACGGCAATGTGTATTTGGTTCCACTGTGTGTTGGGAGTATGTAATTTGTCTTTTGATTTTATAGAGGCTTACAGTTAAGATATTTACCTGAGTCTCAGAAGAGACTTTGGACTGTTGAGTTTTGAATAGTAGTGAGATTGATAATGACTATGGGGAATTTTAAAGTTGGGCTAAATGCATTTTCCATTTTATATGGTCATGAGCCTATGGGGGTCAGGGGGTGGAATGTGGTGTTGTGCATGAAAATGTCCCCCATAGGCTCAAAGTATTTGGACATTTTGACCCCAGATGATGGTGCTAATTTGGGAAGTCTTAGAAGGTGTGGCTATCTTGGAGGAAGCATGTTACTGGGGGTGGGCTTAGAGAGTTCTTAAACCTTGCCAGATCTCCAGTCACTCTCTTGTTTCCTGTGCCTGCTGGAAGATGTAGAACTTAGCTTCTGCTGCTCCTCCTCCAGCCACCTCTGCCACCATGATTCCTTGCTGTGATGGATTGTAATTCCCCTGGAACTGTAAGCTCAAATAAACTCTTCTATTAATTGCTTTGGTCAGTGCTTCTATCACAGCAACAGAAAAGTGACTAATACACCATCTGAGGATTTATACATTATACTGCAGAAGGGGCAACTGAAACACAAAGAAAAAGGAGACTTTGTCAAGGGACGAATTCATACTCAGGCAGTTTTGTTCCAGTCTTTACTTGGCCATTTCATCTTATTGCCTCTATTTGGCATTTATGAGGACTCACTGTGGTATAAAAGATGAAGCCAAAACACAAAAACAAGATGGCTTCATTTGTACAACATATAAAATATAATACAGATATAATACAGAACATCTAAATTTTGTCACCAAATACCTTATTCAGTTATTTGTTGCAAGCAAAATCCACCAATATAGCTTACATGCTAATAAAATTTACCATTCACCATGTTCTTTTCCATTTCAATCCCTTTGCTCACCACTCTTCCCTCCAGCAGTGTAAAATAAAATTAAGACATTGTTGTTAGGGTTCCAAACAGCAGCAGCTTCCCCCCTCCCCAACAGGGACCTACAGACTTTGGAGCCAGAAAAAGGGAACTTAGCTGATAAGCACCTTGACCTTTGAGGTCAAGAAGAACAAACTCTGCTGAGAAGCAGCCTGCCTTTCCTCTGACCTCCAAAGATAAGATAAGCAGATTTCCTCTTATCTTTAGAGGGAAAAAGTAAACACTTCCAGACCCTAATCCTACCTGCTTTTCCTGCTTCCCCCTCCCTGATTTCTCCCCCAAACATTCCCCCCTTCCACACCCTAAAGCCTCCATATATAAAGTCCCAGATCACAGCCCGTGAGCTGACCTTTCCCTAATATCTTTCCCTTCCCTTCCCTTCCCTTCCCTTCCTTCCCTTCCCTGACATCTTTCCCTTCCCTGACATCTTTCCCTTCCCTGCCTTTCCCTCCCCTGCCCTTCCCTGACATCTTTCCTGGACATCTTTCCCTTCCCTGAGGGAAAGGTGCCCCGTGCGAAATAAATCTGTATCCTGCTGAGAATTCCATCTGTGCCTCGGTGCCTTCCTCCATCCGTGCCGACACTCGCTCTCTCCAACATTCCTGCCTATCAATTGTAGGCTGAACATCTCACAAAAATATGCTCCAATCCAAAAATTTTGAGCACCAACATGGCACCGTGAGTGGAAAATTCACACCTGACCTCATGTAATGCTCACAGTCAAAATATTGCTAAAAATGTTGTGTAATATTACCCTCAGACTAGGGTCTAAGCTATCTGTGGAATATACGAGAATTTAATGTTTGGCCTGGGTCCCTTCCTGAAGGTAGCTCATGAATATGCAAACATTCCAAATCTCCCTATCCCAGAAATCTGAAATTTGTAAGATTTCTGGTCCCAAACATTTCAGGTAAGGGATACTTATCCAGGGATATTGTAATATTAAGCATGTTGGATGAGGAAATATTAGAATGAGATGTATAATAAGTATTATTGACTATTTAACCTTAGATAACTCATCTAACTTTATTGGAACTTAAATGATTCGCTTATACTTTAAGAGGCAATAAAACTGTAGGAATGGTCTACAAACCAAGAAGTATCTTTAAGATGCATGGTCCTGGGGTCAGTCTCTGATCACACACACACATACACACACACAAATACCTATCTGTGAAATTAAGAGTATGAAATTTTTTTAATGTCTCTGGTTGCTCCTGGGAAATTATATGTCCTACAAAGTTATAATATACTTCAAGAGGAAAGCTTTCTTTTTGACATATATATCCACATAAATACAAATTAAAATAAATCCTAGATTTTTCATACAATAAGGCAAATATGAAAAAAAATCTACCATTGAGCCAGCAGAACTGCATGAGATTTTTTAAACTTTTAATTTTTCAATTAGCATATAAGGTATCAGATAACATTATGACATTTTTAAACAAGGTGTTTTAGTGATTCTCCTAGCCCCATCTCCCAACTTTGTTATCCTTGATTCATCCTGTAGCCTCCCTCCCAGTCTGTTTTCCTCTTTCATGCTCCCTGTGTCCTTTAGCCCACCCTCCATCCTTCCTCATCACCTAATTTACCATCTCTTGGTCTCCTTTCTAGTTTTATGCTTCATCCATATTTATATCTGTTTATATATGTGTACAGTAGGCTAGAAGCCACATATGAGAGAGAACATGAGGTTTGTGCCTTTCTGGGTTTGGATTACTATAGGAATCACTTTTATAATGTGGACATAATATGGACTAAAAACTTTTACCTAACTTTACAACCCAAAAGTTACTGCTGATAAAACAAGTTCACTGAGCCATGTGCTCCTCTGGTGACTTGTACATATGATCTTAATCCCCCATGACCCCTCCTTGCCCTCCACCCAAGATAGTGTACAAAATTATGTATGCGTGCTTTCCATATCAAAGCTGTGCTTCTTTCCATATCAAAGTGCTGAAAACAGGATGTTTTTCTCATTGTAAACAATGAGAGACATTGAGTATGTGTGGTCTAGGAATCAAAGAGTAAAATACTCTGATAAGGTAAGGGTGGTTCCTGATTTCTACTTTCCCATTGCATGCTGGAGATACTATACTGTTTCAGTGAAAGAATGTACAAGGACCCTACTCAGGAGCACAATTCTGAGAGACATCTGAAGGACTGTGTGAAGTCTGGATCCACACTTAAAAACAAATGCTAAGAGTCAGGCAGTTTCTTTTTAGCACCACTGTAATGTGGCTTACAAATGCAACATTTCAGGTTACTGTGCATACTTTTGGATGGCAATGTTTATAAGAAATAGCCTTACATGCATATATGTCATTGTTCTGAGAGTAAACATACTGTCCCTGCCATGCTTCATGAAATGTTCTTCTGTTTCCTATCAAACAGAACAAAACAAAACCAACTTGGCTTCAGATCCTTCTCCTCTGCTACACCTTCCAAACACACAGCTCTTTATTTTCCCAATCACAACATTCAAAAGGTGGCATGTTTTCTTCTACTGTTGTATAGAAATTATACTTATGAGTCTTAGTATTTAACTTCTAGTTTGTGTTCCAAGTTTCTGTCTACCTATTGTTTATTGCTATCCTTCCCATCAAAGCAAAAAACAACACTGAAAAGATCTTAAAATCTTCTAAAATGGCACTCATTACACAAATTAAGAGTCACACAAAATGGTGATATGCTAATGGTGGGAAACCTGTTCCCAGAGCATCTTAGTGTCTGTTACTAGAGTATCATTGCCAAGAAAAAAAAAAATCACCTCTCCACCACAAAATACATGGAGATGAAAAGAATCAATGGATGACCCAAGATTATGTGTATTTCTCTTCCCTTTTATATTTTGTTTGTTGTTTCACAATGGTTTAATCATAAAAGACCAAATAATAAAAGCAATAAAAGTCACTAAGGTCCAAATCTTTTTACCTTCTCTCTAACTACATTTGAAACTTATCTTCAGAGAAATCTTTATCAAAAAGCAAAAAATTCAAATGATCTGATAGGAAACCAGAGACTATAAGAACATAAGAACTTTCTCAGGAGGAGATTTTCACGTGTATTTATTATCTTTGATCTGATAGGCTCAATTCCTTTAGCCACAAAAAACAAAACTGTATTTAAAGCATGACGATACCACCACTAAGTTATTGCATTGTGCATGTATACATGTTTCCATATATACATAGATACTTACATGTATAAACATATGTCAAAAAATTCCTCCATGTCTGAGAAATTTATTTTTTGAGACAGTGTCTTTCTATGCAACCCAGATTTGCCTTGAATTCATGATCTTCCTGCCTCAGCTTCCCAGTGCTGGAAATATAGGTGTGTGCCACCATTTCTAGCAAAGCTTTTTATTTTTGATTTTGGGATTTCTGTTTATATAGAGTCTTGCTACATGTATGTAGACCAGACTGGCCTGGAATTAACTATACAGCCCAAGCTTGCCTCAGTACAGAATTCTCTTGCTCTGGCTCCTGAATACTTAAACTACATCATGCCCTGTGAGGAATAGTTTGTTGTTGTTTCAATGCATATTCAAGGCCAGTGTGGTGGCTCACACCTTTTATCCCAGCACTTGGGAGGCAGGCAGGTGGATCTCTCTGAGTTCAAGGCCGGCGTGGTCTACATAGTGAGTTCCAGGTCAACCAGGGCTACAGGGAGACCTTGTCTCAAAAAGACCAAAAAAAATTAAAAAATAATAATAATAAAAAAAATTAAAAACATGTTCAAATACTATGTAGTATAATTCCCTACATCCAAAGAGAACTAAAGATATGCTTTTTTTTTTTTCAGTCTTTTTGAGACAGGGTCTCCTGGTAGTCCCACATGTCCTGGATTCACTATGGAGACCAGGCTGGCCTCGAACTCACAGAGATCTCCCTGCCTCTGCCTCCTGCGTGCTGGGATTAGAGGTGTGTGCCACCATGCCCGGCAAGATGTGCTTTTTAAATAATATTTTAAAAAACAGCAATATTCAACCTCTGTCCAATAAAGTTTCAAACTCTTTAAAGGCAGGAATTTTTGTAAACGTTATGACACTTGGCACATAATACTATCATCAACATGATTAGCATCATCATAAGAGCTAACATTTGCAGAGAACTTACTGTATACTACAAATTGAGCTAAATTTTCATGTTCATAATGTCATTTAAACTTCCTAACAATCATTATCTATTTTCTGTATATAAGGAAACTGCGCATCCATGGTATGAAATAATTTGTCCCAAATCACATAGTGAGCACCAAAGACAGCTAGAACTGAGTGCCAAGCTAATTTGACTCCAGTTCTGAATATCAGTTAGGGAGTTATACCATCTGCCTTAATAAATACCCAGTGAGCATTTGTCAATTGAATGGATTATACAACAATGAGAATTTGATGCATATTATTTACTATGATGATTCTCAAGTACTAGAAAATAATACAGCAGGAGACGATGCAATGAAGAAAGTTTAGCAGTGAGACTTAGATTGACATCCGGATCCTGAACTCTTTAAATTAAAATCTAGAAACCCCACCCTGGTTGTTTCCAGGTATCTCAACAGTATTTCTCTCAGCTCATCCCATACTCATCCCATGAGTTATTCTAACTCACAGAATAACCCAAGAGCAGACTTTTTGCCTTCAAAGACAGGCTTATGATATGCATAGAGATGTCAATCAAGAGGATTTTCATTTTGTATGTTCAAAATAGATAAATGACAGTAAAGATGGTCACATATGCTACAATATTATTCTTAATGACAACTTTAATAAAAATTATTTTATAGAAATAGTGATAGAAACTACTCGTGAACATAAGATGGTATCCAGTGTTTCTAAGAATAAAAATAATTCTAAGACATAAAATATGCCATCATTTAGTTAACTTTATGTCCAAATTAAAAACTTAACAAAATATAAATGTATGTTATATGTTTGAAGAAAAAATAGAGTGTTATAGGGGATAAATTTCAGGTCTCTTATTTGATCATCTTAGCTATAAACTTCATAAAATAGAAAAGAAGTGAACAGGAACTGAGACAATGAGGTCAAATGAATCCTGTGGTAAATAAAATTTCTATGACCTGAACCAGATTGTCACTCATAGTGAGTGACTCCTAGCATAGAGAATTTCATGACACTACAAATTCATGAAAATCATGGGCTTTGTGACTATTGTTATAGACTCATGTGTACCAATATCGAAGCAGAAAATAGGTGCTTAATAAATGTGCATTGATGAACTTAATACAATCTGGACAAGGCTCAAAGACGCTTGCTACAGTGTAATCTACAACAGAGGCATAATGCAAATTAGCTAACTGCTCAAAAAGAAAGTAGAATGATGACATGAATAGAGGTAATACCATAGCCATCAAAAGAATATTAAATACGTAAAGAGATAGAAATTCCAGTCATTCTGTTTTGATAATTACTCACTGTGTATATATGTGTGTATATCACTGTAACCCATAGATATATGTACAATGGTTATGAATTATTAAAAGTAAATTAATCTTAAAAACTAAATGGAAAAATTATTACTGAAAAAAAGCATAACAGATATTACAAACTAAATGCATGGATTTGGAAGGTGATTAGAAAAACCTGAAGGGGGGCTTAAGATATGACTCTGAAGTTAAGAGCCCTTCTACCCTTTTTTGTACTTCATATTTTAATTGGTTCCTTGAGAATTTCATACAGTGAATTTGATCAAATTCACCCCCTCTTTCTCCTGGGTCCACCCTCCTCCCTTCCCTAACCACCCAAATTTGTGTTCTCTTTTTAAAAATAAAGCCTATTGAGTCCAATTATTGCCGCCCATATGCTGTTGGGTGTGTAAGCATCCACTGGAGCATTTTTGACCTACCAGGTGCTTTACTTTTAAGGAAAACTGACACCTCCTCCCCAGCAGCTGTCAATTATCAATAGCTCTTCAGTTGGAAGTGAACATCATACTCATTTTCCTACTTCATGCTGAGATTATGTTTGGCTTGAATTGTGCAGGTTTTGTGTATGCTGTCACAGCCCTTGTGACTTCATATGTGCACCTGCCCTATTGAGTCCAGAAGACACTGTTTCCTTGTAGTCGTCCACTCTACTCTTACAATCTTTGTGCCCTGTGTGGAATGATCCCTTTACCTTTGGAGAAGAAAGTGAGATATAAATGTCTATTTACAGCTGAGCATTCCACAATCTTATTCTCTGCACCTTGACCAGTTGTGGGTCTAGTAAAAAGGTTTCTTGGATAGGGGTTGAACCCCATACGTTACAGGCTATTACCAATATTCTTGGTCACACTCTAGAACTTGACAGTAAGACTAATGCTGAAGAAACCAGATACCTGAGTCACAGAACATGAAGAAATCAACTTGGATCGACATGGAAGCACCATTCCTACCGGCTAGCTTTCATAGTACTGGAAGGTGCTATGCATGCTCCTACAGGCATCAACCTTACTGTGAATCCTGTGAACTACAATAAGGACCAACTTGGCAAGACAGCCTGGGGCCATAGTGGTACAAATGTCATAGGAGTAACTAAATACTTTCTAATTGTATTCAAGGCCTGTTCCACAAGATGAAATGCATACTTTGACACTGTTATTAGTGCCAAGAATTTGTGGCTAGACAGGCAACATGCCCTAGGGGGAGAACTTACTTGTATTTTTCTGTTAAATGGACATAGTATTAAGCCAGCTCCCAATGACTTATTGTTTACCCATAGCTTATTGCTCTTACAAAAGGGTCCAAGGTTGGTTCCTAGCACGTATATCAGGCAGCTCACAATTGCTTATAACTTCAACTGCCAGAGATCTGATGCTCTCTTCTGACATCTTAAGGCCATTACACTTATGTGCACATACCCACACACAAACACACACACACACACACACACACACACACACACACACACACACACACACACACACACACACACACACACACACACACACACACGCACAATTTTTAAAAACTTAGAAAAATCTAAAGGAAAAATTAATGGTTTGAAAGACAGGTCAAATAAAATACTGACCTTAAAGTATAAGAAGGCAAATCGTAGAAAACACTAAACAGAGTATGAGACACAGTTTACAGCTTAAAAGAAAAGTCCTACTATGTATTTCAGAATTCTTTCTGGTATTATTCTTTCAGAAATGAGACAAAGGGGCTGAGAATTATTTGAACAAATAATGGTAAAGAAATTTCCCAAACCATCAAGGCATGTTAAGTCACACCACAAATGTTATAAATCTAAGACAAAAAATATCAGTAGGAATAATGAAAATATCAAAGAAAGTCATAGTTAAAAGCAAGACAAATAAAAAAAAATCTTAGGGCCTGGAGAGATGGTTTAGATGTTAAGAGCACTGACTGCTCTTGTAGAGGACCAGGGTTCAGTTTCCAGCTAAGAATCATCCATAACTCCAGTTCCAGTGGGATTCAACACTCTCTTCTGGCCTCCTCAGGCACAGGCAGGCACATAGTACAGTCACATTCATGCAGGCAAAACACTCATGTGCATAAAATAAAAATAAATAAAATCTTTAAATAACATTTTTAAAGGGAAAAAGGCCAAAAAAAAATCTTAATATGAGCTAGTGAAAAACCAGCACATTGCCTTCCAAAGAACAGTAAAATTAATACCTCTCTTCTCAACAGAAAAAAGTATACAAATTAGACCATGAAACACTGAAAAACGAGGATGATTATATCTAATATAAACATGTAAGCTTTACATTAGAAAGAATGATAGCTCATAACATGATATTTTAAATTTTTTCTAGTTTTTAACTTAATATTTAGGGAGTGGAATAATTTTTTTGAACATAGTTGCTATGTTATGCTAGTCTTAGACTTGTGATTCTCCTGACTCAACCTCTTAAGTGTTAGGATTCAAGTGCACCTTTATACCTGGAATAATGTAAGGTTTATCTCCTCAGAAAGATTAATAACTTTAAATTTTATGAACATAATAAACAGTCTTAAATTATAGGAAAAATACCATAAAGTAGAAAAGGGAAATGGACAATGTACAATTACAGAGGGAGACTTCAAATTTACTTCTTTCTATAAATAATGAACGTAAATATCAGAAAAATATCAGTAATTACACACAATATTTGAAAACAAGATTAGCTGACTTAACCTAATGACATACAAAACACTGTCCCTCCAAACTGAGGAATACATGCTCTTTCAGAGTACACGTGAGTCACTTATAAAAATGATGCATGTGCTATGTGATCCATAATCCAAATATCAATAAGTGTCACAGTGGAAATCACAACAAAATGTTCTTCTATCATAGGGAAATTAACCTAAAAGTCAATATGAACATAAAAACTATAACATACATTTAGAAATTAAGAACACTTCTGAATAATTTATATAACAAAAATATAACACATAGAAATCATAATGAAAATATAGCATGTTAAAATTTGTAGAATGAAGGGACTGGAGAGATGGCTCAGTGGTTAAGAGTACTGGCTGCTTTTGAAAAGGACACAGGTTCAATTCCCAGCACCCACATGGTGGCTAACAACCATTCATAACTCCAGTTCCAGGGGAATCCCATGCTCTCTCTGACCTCCATGGACCCTGCATTCATACACATGAAAATAAAAATAATAAAATATATTTTTTAAAAAAATGAAGAATAAAGCCTTGTTTAAAGATAAGCTTATAACCTCAATGTATGTATCAGAACAGAAGAAAAACTGGGAAAAAATGAAAATGGACCTTACAGAGAGTATTATTTTAGGAGAGAGAGAGAGAGGAGAGAGAGAGAGGAGAGAGAGAGAGAGAGAGAGAGAGAGAGAGAGAGAGAGAGAGAGAATATTTTGGTTGAAAAAAACCCACAAACAAAAAAAACCTCAACAAGTGTAATTAGCCTTGACCTATTAAGCTTATGAGCTTCTGAGGTATAAGATTTTACAACACAGAGGCTCTAAACTGCTGATGTTACATTTAACTCTGTAAGGAATCAGTAGCCACTGAAGGATTGCAAGTCATCAAGTGAAATGCTCAATTGTACCTCAAAGGCATATCACACCAATGAGGGGTGTTCCCAATGAACTACCTTCTCCTTATACTAATCACTCTTTTTATTGTAACAACTTGCTCACTATTGCTGTTCTCTGTAAGATTCTGTAGGCACAGCTATAAGTCCAGAACATGTACTTATCTGGTCAGAACTGTATCTCTAAGGTCTAGGATATACTAGGACACTACTTAGAACATGGAAAATGTCAAATAAATATTTGCACCTTGTTCTAATTACTTTCTCTGTTACTGTGATAAATAATACATCCCAAAGCAACTTAGGGAAGAAAGGGTTTATCACATCTTACATTTCCAAGTGACAGGCAATCATTGAGGGAAGTCAGAGCTAGAATTCATAGCAGGAACCTGGAGGCAGGATCTGAAGCAGAGACCATGCAGGAATGCTACTCACTGGCTTGCTTCCCCTTAACACATGCTCACCTATTTTTTTTTATACAGTCCAGGCTCACCTGCCAGATATGGCAGCACCCACAGTGTGCTGGGTCCTCCCACATCATTAATGATCAATGAAATGCTCCACAGACATACCCACAGGCCAGTTTGATCCTCTATCAAATTGAGAGTTGAAATTCCTCAATTGAGATTTCTTCCTCCCAAGTGACTCCAAGTCGTAGGGTTCCAGTTGTCCATAAAGCAGAAGGACCTTGAAACACACATGCGAATATTTGAACTAGGTCTCCTCTACATTTTATTTCCATTAACCACATTACCTCATTCATTTATTTGTGATTTCATGCAATAACTTCGTATTGAGTAACTTTAAAATGGCAGGTATATTCTGAATGTAGACATGAAGATACGAATAAAACAAAGTTCTGCCTGAAATGAAACACACATTCTAATTAAGCAACTCAGACAGTCACCAATAAATATCTATATGGCAAATATAAATAAGATCCCTGAAGAAAAATAAGACAGACAAAGGTAGTGACAGAGTAAGAACATGCCAAGTCTGAGAAACTGATTGCTGTGAAGCCAAGAAGGGTATAGCAGAGGTAGGGAGGGGAGAATGGTAGTCAAAGAGATGCAGTAGGTCTGATAGTGTATCGTGCAGCTTGTAACAGAGATTGGCTTCACTTTAAACATAAAGCCATTAGAGGATCTGATGGTGAAGACTCCCAGGCTTTGATTTACAAATATGAAAGGATCACTGGCTATCAAGGGGAATAGAGTCTCATTAGATATTTTTCTGGTCACTCTGACAAACTCCCTGACAGAAGCAACTTAAAGGAAGAAGGTTCTATTTTTTCTCATGACTTAAGATGGCGAAGACACAGCAGGAGGAGCGTGAGGAAGCTGGGTACACTGTGCTGTCAGGCAGCAAGCAGGGAAACACAAATGCTGGTGCTCATTTGACTCTCTCCATTTTCCACTTTTATTCAGTTTGGGCCCCAGCCCACTAGACAGGGTCACTAACACTGAAAGCTGGCACTCACTCCTCAGTTGAGCATCTCTGGAAACACCATCACAGACATGCCCAAAGGTGTGTCTCCAAGGTGATTCCAAATCCAATAAAGTTGACAATGAAGATGAACCATCACAAAAGCCTGTCCCATGGAAACCTGACAGACAAATTCATTACTTTTCAAGCCACAAATTAGAACCTCAGTCCTCAGAAATTCATGACTATCTCACAATGAAAAATCATTTAGTTCATCTGTATGAATTTCTCAAGTCAATAGTTCCAACATTGTTCAAAACCCAATATCCAGTCTCTTCTGAGACTCAAAACAATCTCTGACCTGTAAGAAAATAAGAAAAAAATCAGAAAATGAGTTACATGCTTCCAATATCATTATATTGGAGAGTAACACTCCCACACAAAAAGAAGCAATAAGGGCATAGCAAGGAAAGATCAGGCCAGAGCAAGATGCAAACCCAGCAGGGAAAACACCAAACGGTGCAGCACCATGTCCAGCATGTCTGCGATTCTTGGTGACATTATCTGGGTTCTAACAGCCCTGCCCTTTTGTGTAGTCTCTCCCTTCAGACTGTCCCCACTCTATGGCTGCAGCTTCTTTAGCAGATATACCATTGTCCTGGCATCTCTGGGGGCCTGAGGTCTCTATTATGGCTTAGGCTTTACCTGCGCAGCTTCACATGATGGCCTCTTAAGGTCTCCTTGAAGGGACTCTGGCCCTGCCACACATTTCTTGTCTTCAGTGGCTTTCAGAAACCTTTGCATGTACCTCCATGTCCCTGTAGTTCTTGAACTTTGCATGCCTGCAAAACCAGCATGTGGGTATTCCTGCAAAGTTCTGCTGCTAGTTCTAGATGTAACCTGGTCTCCTTCCGAAGCTATAACTAGTGTCTTCCCTGTGCACTGGCATCTAAACATGAAAAAAAAAATACTTCCCTCAGTGAACCTGCAAACCACTTTAACAGCACTCTCGGTTCAATCTCTTTCCTTTCAGAAGGATTTGTACTTTTACAATCTGGAGACTTGAACGAGTGTGGTCTTGCCTTCCTAACCCCTCTCCTTTTGTCCCACTGTAAAGTGCAGTGCTCCTCTCATCTCTTATAATGGCTTTGTCTATAATCCTTGTCTATAGCTTTCAACATGCTCATGTTCCCAACCTTTCTAAATGGCACAGATTTAACAGCTTTCTCCTCCACCTGTTGTTTTCTCACTGTAAAGTTGGATAAGAGCAGTACGTAGTATCATACACCATTTCACAACCTGGACATTTTGCTGTTTTGAAATTTCCACAGCAGAAAATTGAGTGCATTACTTTTGAATTCAGCCTCATTCAACTATTTAAGACATGGGCAAATATACAGTTCTTTGCCAGAATATACAAATGGCCCCTAGCCAAGCTCCCAATAAAGTCCTTGCCCCCTCTGAAATCTCTTGAGTCAGGCCTCCACTGTGTGGCATTTCTCTTGGCATTCTGGTTCTCTATGCTCCCACCAGAATGACTCATTACCTCTGCTTAAAGTACTTTAAGTCTTAACTAGATGAAAGATCATAACTCTTCCAAATTCTTACTACAAACCAGTTCCAAAGGCCTATGAACCACATGGTCACCTAGTTATAAGAATAGCACGACTTGTTGGTTCCAATTTTCTCTATTAGTTATTTTTCTGGTTACTATGACAAAATACCTGACAGAAGCAACTTAAGGGAAGATGAATGTATTTTGGTTCAGTAGAGAGGATACAGCCCATCATGGCAGGAAGGCATAGTAATGAGAGCATAAGGCAGCTGGCAGGGGGTGGGGAGGTAAATCCTGGGGTTCACCTTCCTTTCTCTCCTTTTCCTTTTCATTCACTCTTGAGATCCCATCCCATGGGATACTGCCACCCATACTCATGGGTCTCCTCCCTCTGTTAAACCTCTCTGGATATGCATTCACAGACACATCAAGAGTATTCATTAGGTGAGTTCAAATCCAGTTAGGTTGACAATGAAGATTGCTTACCATAGGATTGTGGAGGAAAGGGATAGAGATAATCATGCAGGGGTGCTGACCTACAGGTAATTGAGAACTCTTTTACCCTTCTCTCATTCACTTCCATATATAGGAATTTGATAATGTCTCCACCATCTGTTTCTTCCTTTTCTAGCTTCATTTCAATATGCGAGTGCACCAGTCCCTTTGTGTGCATGTGGAGGCCAGAGGTCAGCATCAGGTGACTTTCTCTATCATTTTTCACTCATTTTTTGAGACATAGTCTCTCACTGAACCAGAGGTTCACCACTTTGTTTATGCTGCCTGACTAGCAAACTGCCAGGATCCAACTGTCTCTACTCCCCACCCAGTGCTGGGGTTATAGGCACATGCCCTTGCACCTGACTTTTATTTGAATACTGGGAATATAAGTCAAGTCATTTTGCAAGCCCTTGACCCACTAAGCCATCTCTCCCAGACACCTGGTCTTTAATTAGGAGGCTATAAAATTGAAAAAGGCAAGATTTGTGCTTCCTAGTCAACCCTTAAATAACTCTAAGAACAACACTGAATAGAACTGAAAGATGAAAACTACATTTTGAAAAGTAGAAATTAAGCAAATTAGTTGGAGGTTAATTCATGTCTGAAATGAGAGTGAAAATTAATCATAAAATGTTTACTTAAAAGTTTTTGATAATTTCAGAATATGTATTGATGCACATAAACCCAATCTTTTGAATACTACTTGATTTTGACCTTGTTTCAAAGAAGCAGGTGCAATTATTTATTTTTTCATGTGCAATTCACAAAGAGAATATGTGAATTCATTTTGAAGGGTTAATAAAACTCAGGGCTGGGCAGATGGCTCAGTGGGTAAAAGCACTGGCCACACAAGCATGAGGACCTGAGTTTGGATTCTTGCAGCCATGTGGGAGCAGGGAGGGCAGTGCAGGGAGGGATCCTGGGGCTTTCTGGCCAACCAGTCTAGCTGAATTGATGAACTGCAGGTTCAGTGATAGACAGCCTCTCAGAAAATAAGGTAGAAACAATTGAGGAAGACACATGAATTTGACCTCTGGCCTCCACATGTGCATACTTGGGTGTGTGCACCTGTGTACATACACCCTTCACCAGACACAAATTTACTAAAATTCAACCCAGCACCAATTTCAGCCAATGTCAAAGTATCTGAGTTTCCAAACAAAAAATTATAATTTCAGGGACTGGAAAGATGGCTCAGCAGTTAAGAGCACCAACTGCTCTTGCAGAGGGCCCTGGTTCAATTCCCAGCACCCACATGGCAGCTAACAACCATCCATAACTCCAGTTCCAGGGGAATCCAACACCTTTTTCTGACCTCTGAGGGCATTGCACAACATGGGTGCAGTTAAACACATGCAAGTAATATGCAAGCAATACATTCATGCACATAAAATTAAAAAAATAAAATATCTTTCAAAAAATTATAGCTTCAAATCTCTAGAATATAATGATTTCATATTATGAAATTCTCTTGTATAAATCATAAAAGAGCTAAAGGAAAATTGTGAAAGCTGAGCATTTTTGATAGTTAAGAGAAGTAATTTAATGTTGGATTTTATTCCTAGAAACTACAATTGGATTTAGTGTTCTCATAATAAATTTTGGTTACATTTACCATTGGGAAGATTTCTTGAAGTAAGAATTGAATCTGTGGGAATTTAAACAGTCTACTTTCTTAAAAAGCAGATTCTGATTATTATCAAAACTGACCTGTTTACTCACAATCTCTATAAAAATTGTGTTGCTGTTTACCGAACAAAATAAGAAGATAGTTTCAAAGCAAATAACAACGGTTACAGATTATCATCAGCTATATGATAAACCACTCAAATGGCTTAATAGGGTAATAAATCATAAGCTGCTGAATACTTAAGAAAACCATAATATGATTCCTTCAATTTTTAATACATGGGTTTTACAATTTGTAATTATATAGACATGATCATTGTTTGTATGCTTAGAGAACTTGTCATTACTATTAATTTATCTTTCTTTGAAAAGCAAGAGACCGTAATAGTTCCTTTAGCTAGTGCAACTCAGATCTGTTACTACAGGTCCTTGAATACAGGGGAAGGCATGCCACTTCTTTCAAGCTTCATTTCTTCTTATTTTATCAGGGGGGGAAAGGGCCTTTTAAAAACCGACCACTGCAATAAGGCTGGAATTCAAATTCTCTTGGAAAGGCAAGCACAATCAAGTGGGTACCAACTGTTCATGTTTACTCAATGCCAATTATAACCAGACTTCACTACAGTAAAAATACCGATTTCATAGCAACAGTAAAAATGTAAATAAGGCTCTAAAACTGACTCTGAAATTATATTTTACAAATGAAGTTTTGATTTTAATTTAAACAATTCTCTTAGGGTATGCTATGCATTATTGAAAATGGTCTGGTTTCACGATGATTCAAACAATAGTTATACTTCAGGAAACCAGGGAACAGAAACACCTGTTTCTTATCAAATTATATCTCCTAACAATTATAATAAATTGAAACACTAGCTTAACTTTCAAATGTAAATTATGTAATATTTAAAAGTTTAAATTATCAGAAAGAAGTTTATTTAAAATTGTGAGTGGAAAATGTGTAACAAAATACAGAACAGACTTATGTATTTTAGCTCAAATATTCTTCCCAGTAAATGCACAGACCAAGTGTCTATATTAAAAATACTTTTCTTAACTTTCATTGATTTTCCCTATTTGAAATATAATATTTCACTATTAATTTTAGAAAATAAGTTATGAACAAAGTTAAAAGCCTAGTAACAACTGTCAATATTTTGATGTATTTCCTACAAATTACCTACCTGCTTAGGTATGTTTTTACCATAAATAATATAAAATTAGGATGACACTAAATATATTTTAAAATCTACTTTTTTGTTAGTATCAAAATTTACGAGATATTAAGGTACATTTTAATTGACAAGAATCAAGGGTCTTTTAAATATCTGGTTTCTTCAAAGAATTAAATACGTGCCAACTTGAGTCAGGAAGAGAAATGTCAGCTCAGCCCATAGCAGCTGGTGGCTTCCCTGGGAAGGAAGGGGCTGCTTAGGAGTACAGTAGCAAGCAAACCCCTCAGTGCCTCACGAAATCACTAGTGGGAAAAGAACAAAGGCCTTTCCAATGCGACCAACACAGATGTGCCCAAAGGCGCACTGTCAGAAACAGTTAAGATGACAGCTACTCACAGTTCATTATTTCCCTCTCACAGGTCACTGGGTGACAAGCTGGGTCAGCATGCTTTGTTGGCTGTCCCAATCCTTCCCCACCCCCTATTCATGCTAAATACTGTTAAGGGGGTCCTTTGGCTAAACTAATGTAAACAAACACATTTCAGACACTTGAAGATGCCGGAATATGGCATTTATTTTACTTCGGACTAAATCTGGGATTACATGCATGCACAACTTACTTTATTCAAGTAAGAAGGGAGCAAAAATATTCTGCTAAGGTAACTAAAGCAAACAAGAACATATCTCCTCCCAAGAACTAATACCTTGCATGCAAGACCTAATATAAGCAAGAGATTTTTCTTTTTTCAATGGGGAACAAAGATTTTTTTTTTCCATGTTAAAACAGAAAGGATTAACAATCAGATTGTTCTCCTGTGAGTTAGAAATGTAACTTAATTGAAATGATTCTCCTGGTGGGAGAACCTAGGTTTTTGTTTGCTTGTTTGTTTGTTTGTTTGTTTTTTAGAATGTGGGGTGAGTTTGCAATTAAGTGTATAATTCAAAATAATATACCAAGCAAAATGCATTAGTCTAATCTACTTTTTCATGAAATAACACAACATAAAATTTAGCTAATGGTTTAATATGGCTATCAGTATGGTGCTGTTTTGTTATGGAATCAATAAATAAAATTTAGTGGGAAAGAGAAAAGTAGTTGAGAGATCCACACAGGTATTTATTCAAGTCCTGACACTCCCTCAGCCAGCTTCCTAACTGCATATTATGTGGCTGCTTTAAACTTGCATTTTTAAAAAATATTTTATTTATTATTTTTATTTTATGTCTATGAGTGTTATGCCTGTATGTAGGTAAGCGCACCAGTGTCATGCAATGCCTGTGGAGGACAGAAGAAGGTGTCAGATCCCCTGGAACTGGAGTTATGGAGACTTTTTAGCTGCCATGTGGGTGCTGGGATTGGAACCCGGGTCTTCTGCAAGGTCAGTATTCATAACCGCTGAGCCATCTCTCCAGCCCCTAAACTTGTATTTTAATTGATTTTAAAAGTAACTACATCCATGCTGGAGACATGACTCAGCAGTTAAGGGCCCTGAGTGCTCTTGCAGAAGACCCAGCTTGGAATCCCAGCACTCACATTGCAGCTAATAACCATCCATAACTCCAGTTCCAGGGAATCCAACACCTCTTCTGTCTTCCTCGGGCATTGTACAATAAGGGTGTGATTATATATTGCACGACAGGGTGCACTTATACATGCAGACATAACACTCACACACACAAAATGAAAAATTTTTAAAAAGTAACTACATCCCCAGGTTATGATGTCAATATATAAATCAACTTCTCATGGCGATAGGATAAAACTGTGTAGCAGAGTCATGGTCACAAGGTAAGTATCCAATAAACCATAGCTCTTAGTTTCCTGTCGCCAAATTTAATTTATACAAAACTGAGTTGAATCACTAAGGCCTGAAGTGTCTTAAATAATCATGAAAGTTATAGTCATTATTGGGAAAGGACTTTTGAAAATCTAATTAATTCAAGGTCAAGCCTCTGTAAAGCAGTAGATCTAGAGAGCAGATCTACATATTTAGATGCAACCAGAAGTTAGGGACTGAGTTTCCTTTAATGTTTCCTACCTCTTCTTTAGTCTTCACCCAAACCTGAGCTTATTACTTGCTCTTTTATTATTCCTTTTCCAAATTATTCTGCCTGATTTGATGGTTTCCTTTTCAAGATATCCAAAACGGCTGAAGATGTGGAACGACTGCTAATACAATAGGATGAATGGTCAAGCAGTTCACCATAGAGGTTAAGAGCAAGACTGTGACTCCGATAGGCCTGCCTTAAATTACTGCGAGTCTTCAGTCAAGTGGTTTAGTCTCTGTTTCTCGGTGTTCTGATCAGCCAAACAGATGAACCTTGTGTTACTGCACAGGTTATTGGAAAATCACACAAGTACAGCACTTGAGTAAAGTCAGTAAAGCTCAGCTGTTATTATTTATAGCTTAATGGCACCTGCCTAATAGTCCCATATTACCGTTACCTGCCACTACTGCCCATTCTCTTTTTCTCTCCCCCAGTTTGACTACTGTGGTTCTCTCCTTCCTTGGCCACATCTAGGGAAGTATATAAATCTACATTTCTCCACCATTTGGCTATTTACAGTTACGTATTGTTTGTTCAGATTAATTGTTCCCCCATGTTTTCCTTGATGTTCTAAAATCCTATTTCTTTTTCCCATTTCCACAACTCAGATCATTTTAAATAGTTCTATATTTTCTACAGTGATGCTTTTCCTTGAGTTGAATTAACATTGAGAAAAACCAAGAAAATATAAAGCTTTCTCTGCATTGATTCTCTTACATTTGGAATACACATAAGCGTAACAAAACAGGTAAGGTTCAAAGTCATTGTCACATAAAATTCAACACCACCTTCTAATTTTGTCTTACAGTTCCTCCAAATATAAGAAAAAAGTAATTGTTGTAAGTGCTCCACTCTTTATACAAAACAACTGTGTTAAAGAACAAAAAGAGAGGGAAGAAACTAGAATTGCATCTGCCAAGTTGGGTTGTGAAAGTGGAGGGGCAGAAAGTCCATCAGTATCTGTGGCCTTAAGGCTAAAAAGGCAAGAAAAATGTATAGAGTCTAAAACATAAGTTCTCAGTAATGTCCACTGAGAAAAGGCCCCTGAGAAATTTCTTATGTAAAGGAAATCACAAATACATTTACCAGTCAACTCCTGTTGACTTAAATAAAACAGAAGCCTATATAGCAGGCCTCCCTTTCCATATGTGCCAAAACTTTGTGAACGCCTGAAAGTGTGTACAGAACTAAACTCCAAGGTAGAGAGATGGCTAGGTGGTTAAAACACTATGGACCATGGGTGACCAGAGGTTCCAGAAACTATGAACGAGCAGGAATGATTATACAACACTTATTAAGAAACTTTCTTTATAAAGTGTACAAAAATTCAATAAAAAACATACTGGAGAAAAAAAATTTGTATCCCTGTTTGTTTTAGGATCATTTTCAGATATAACACTTGTTGAATGCCACTGATTTCTCGGACATTCAGAAGAATCTCGTTCAACTCTACCAATACGCATATGGCATATTAGCTAACAGTACTTTTTGCAGTTGAAAAGGACGGGAGGGGGACTTTATTTTTTCTACTACTGTATGCCTTTCTCCAGTGTTCACTTATCAGACTGATCTGACTGTATTACCTTGAAGAAGACAAGACACCAGAATGAAGGTGCACAATCTCTGTCTTCCCTTCAAAGATAATATCTCCAGCCTCAGGAAGGGGAATTCATAGAGAAGTGAATGAGTTTCCACAGGGACCAGGATCAGTGTGGTAAAAACCAGAAATCCTATACAGGGTACAGGAATCTGAAAGCAGAAACAATCTGTTTCTCATTCCAGAGTAGAGCCCAGGATAAGAATGAAAGCCCTAGATGATAAAAATCCAAGCATTCTTCCAAAAAGGATAGAGAAAAGGTGGTGGCCATGTACGTCCAGGAGGACAGTCTGACCACTGCATCACAGAGTGAATCAACACATTCTCAATCCTCTGCAGCTGAATGAGTTCCCATTTTAGATGTCCAAGACTGCTCCCAAGGGAATTTCAACCCAGTGACATGGGAGTGGCCAGCCATGTGGCTGCAGCCTGTGGTTACCTACAGAACATGATAAAGCTGGGTGATTATAAACTAAGTACCAGCCAAAGAAGTTCTGGAAATGAAACTTTGATGCCATCCAGGACACCCTCATGCTATGACAGAGTAAGATACTAAATTTGTTAATTTGTTTCTGAACCTTATCATCCAAAATAACAAGTGCAAATAATATAGACAGAGTCACTTTTAGTATTAGGAAAAATTACTCCCCTCCTGCCAAAATCCTAGGTGTGACTATATAATTTAAGATGCAGAATAGCCTCTATTTAAAATTTAAAAGTTGCCAAGGTTTTATTTTTCCCTTTGAATACAAACAACATTTCTGCCTGGACTATTTAAAGTTAGGGTTCCTTTAAACAATAACAAGTAAGAAAGCTGTTTTATTCTTTTAAGGGCATTTCAATCAACAGTAATTTTAAACAATTACAGATTAAGATTAGAAAGTCATTTTGTGATTTTCAACATCAAAACAAATAAAACAGTGGTAATAACAAATTTTGGTTCCCAAATAAGTGAAAGGAATATGAAAAAAATGTTTTTATTTTCCAACCAAGGATAATTTTGCATGTTACTAAGCCACTGGTGTGACTTTTATGCTGTCTATGGAAACAGTGCTAATTTGTTAAGGCGTCACTGCTGAAGACTATCTATTATGCACTTACCCTTAGATCCAAGTATAATGCACTCTGCATGGAAAATCAAAAGGGTTGCTTATATGTATGCCCTTCTTAAAGATCTCTTGGCCTCTTCAGAACTAGATATATGCTCAGTACTGCCTTCACTTAATTATGCTATTTCAGTGTATTTTGGTGAGATTTGAAGACAGCAATCTATCCTAAGTATCTAAGTACCCTTATAAATGATTATGTACATCCATCTTCAACAAAATACACGTCACCTCTCTTCATCAGATGTGACCCTGACACTGTTATGCTTGAAAGCCAAGGGGCTTCTGAGATATTTCAACCATCTTCAAGAAATCATTCTTACATGAAACTGAAGGCAAACATCGAATGTCATTGAGCAATAAGCTCAGTTCTGTCAGGGCCCTACCTCTGAGCAGATGCCTTAGGATGTTTCTCTTCCAGTTTCTTTACCAGAGCCACTGTCAGCTGCTCCGACTCCTCAAGAGACCCTTCTGGCACTACATGGGTGTTGGAGGGCTCCGGCAGGTGCTTCAGAGAAAGACTGGCAGCATGCTTCTGTGAAACCTAATGAGAGACATATAGGAACAGTGTAGTGAATTTTTATTCAGTTCATTTCATTTCATCTAAGACGCGTGCTCAGAACCTGACAGTATGCTTCTTGTGGTTCTTTTTTTCTTTTCATATAGCACCAGATCATTGTTCATTATGGTGAGAGCAAATGAAGGCAATGTATGTACAAGGTAGTGTATCACTACTTACTTAATGAAATGATGCTTATACGAATAACATGTGATGATCTTATCAATATAAATGTGCCTAACAATACTGCATCATTATGTGATTTTAAACAATCAATAACATTGTAATGTAAGTTCGGGCTTGTGTCCTGAAAATAACTTCAACATAAAGACAATAAAGACAATCTTCATCTTTAGACAGATATTAAAATGTGAAAACCATACTGTAGGACTGGGGAGATGGCTCAGTTGGTAAATAATGTACTTACCTTGCAACAATGAGGACCAGAGTTTGACCCTAGAAATGGGTTACCTCTTTTGGAGTTGTCAGTGAGGTCTCATAGAAGCCCCCAAACATTACAGGCTATTGTAAATGCTATTAGTTACCTGCACTAGTGCTAAAGGCACCACTTACTTGAGGCACAGAACATGAAAATCAAGAGAAATCAAGCTGGTACTGACTTGAAAGCTTCATCCCTACTGGCTAGCTTTCATAGTGCAGGAATGTGTTATGTACACAACTCCAGGAGAAAAGTAATCATCTATCTTACCCAGCTGTGAATTCTGTGAGATGCAATAACAACCAACCTGATGAGACAAGCCCACTGGTGCAATAGTGGCACAAATGTTATGGGAGTAACAAAACACTTTCTTTTTAAAAATTACTTTATATCTTTTTTTTTTTATTTTATGAGTGTATTTTCTGCATGTATTTAAGTGCACCCATGTTTTGCAATACTTGCAGAAGTCAGAAGAGGGCATCAGATCCCCAGGACCTGTAGTTACAGATGGTTGTTAGTACCATGTGGGTGCTGGGAACCAAATCCAGGTCCTCTGCAAGAGCATCCAGTGCTCTTAAGCACTGAGTCAACTCTCCAGCCCCACAAAACACTTTCTGATTGGACTTAATGCCTGCTTTACAAGATAAAAACCCATAACTGGCACCATTATCATTGGCAAGAACCTGTGGCTAGATAGGTGGTAGGCTTCAGGGAAGAATCTATTACAAGTGTACATAGTATTGAGCCAATTCCTAATGACTTATTTTTATATCCATCAATTAATGCATCTTTCAACTCTCATCATAAGCTACTTTTGGCAGTAGATGGAGATTAATACAGAGATCTACAGTTGGTCAAGATGTGGAAATACTTCAGAATGCTCAGCCTTAAATGGGACACCTGTATCACACCCTCTTATCCCAAGGCTCAAGGATCATTGCAGAAGAGAGGCAGAAAGACTGTAAGAATCAGAGGCAGTAGATGACTAGAAAAAAAAATAGTGGTTTTTGATCCAACAGAACAAGTGCACATGTGAACTCACAGTAGTTGTGACAGTGTGCACAAGACCTGCACAAGATCAAGCCAGACAAAATCCCCACATTGAGTGGGAGTGTGGGCATGATGACCCACCCTAGTGAGGAACTATTGACAATTGGTAACTTCTGGGAAGGGAGGTGTCAGTTTTCTTTAAGAGTGTGGCCCTGATAGGTCAACCACACTCCACTGATGGTCATAAACCCATAGGCAGCATAAATTGGAATTTAAAGAAAAAGAGGACATAAATTTGGGTGGGCAGGGATGGGTATATGGACCTTGGGAAAGCTGGAGATCAAAATACACAGTATGAAACTCTGCGAATTAATTAAAACACTTTTTAAAAACCAGGTATGGTGCCATATGGGCAAGTGGAGATGGGTAGATTCTTGGGTTTGCTGGCTGGCCTCTTGGTGATCCCCAGATCAGTGAGAGAGCTTATCTCAAAAACAAACATGCAGCTCCTGAAGAATAACTCCAAAAGTTGTCCTCCACACATATGTATATATAGGCACACACACCAACATGAGCACTGCACACACATACACACAAATAATTCTACATTAATAGCTAGAATTTTCATTTCTATTTTCAAAATATGACTGTGAGCTAAATATATGTACACATATATAAAATATGCAATGTGCAGTTGCTATATTTCCTGGGAATACTTCATTCTTTTCTACAACAGCCAAGAGAATTCAGAATGGATAAAATAGCTGTGTTAAGTGAAGACATATTAATTACCTAGCAAGTATCATACACAGACTAAGAACATGTGTCTATCAACATAAACAAAACAGATACTAAATAACCATGATTTATTTAAATAAGAGCAAAAGCAGCAAACATTTTTGATTTACAAATATAAATACACCTATCTGGGACACATAATCATGGTCTGTTTAACTAGCCACCCACATTGTGCATTGCTGGCTCTTATTTGGGAAGCCTCCATCATTGCGCATCAGACTAACTGAGAACACCAACACTGACCAAGTGTATCTGCACATGAGCTCTCCTGGAGCAAGAGTGCCATTGTCCCTGGAATCCCTTGGGCCCCTTCCTCAAATTTCATTATCATGAAAGAATGATACATCCCAGAGAGAAGATCAGCATATTACAGAACAAGACTTGGGAAGTATGACCTAATCTACTTGTTCCTTACCTTTACTTACAGACCTTTACATAATCCCCTACCACATTATACCAGGGCCCATCTATGTGAACCAAGAATTTTTTCAGAAGTGGTAAGTCATGCTTCTAAGATGAGGTCATAAGAGATGCATAGCTTCTATTTTGCTCCTTGCTTCTCTCTTTCATACTCCAGTAGCTCATGCTATGAACACCACTGTGAATAGCCAACACGGCAAAGGATAATTCCTCTGTGTAGCAGCAGTTGTGTGAGTGCGTACAGAAGCTGACCTTCGAGCCTTGGTCAAACTTCAGATGACTGCAGCCCATGGTCAACATGTTGGCTCCAATCTCACGAGAAACTAAGTTAAAACTACCCAGTAGAGCCACTTCTGATTCCTGAGCCACAAAATTTTGATGTAATGAATGTCTACTGTTCAAGCTTACTATGCTTTAGAGGTAAGTTATTATACAGCAACAGAAAATAAATACTAATCAGGAGTGAGCATGTTTATTCTCTACCATCTTTATCAACTCTAGAGTTTCCTAGTTTTACATGTTCCTATATCTCATAGGGTGAACATTCTACCACACTATTTGACAGATTTTTCTAAGTGAGCAAAGGAATGGTAAACACTAAAAACAAAGGAAAAGAACACAGTTATCCACATAAAAAATCATAAAAAATCAATAAATGTATTTAAAGTTTTTCATTATTATTATTATCATTAGCTACAAATTACCAATCTTCTCTAATCAATCAGGATCTGTGCCAAATACTAAAAATGCTAATATTAAACTCTCCACTTTGGAGATGTAGAATGTGAAGTTTAGAAAGGTTAAATGACTTGCATAAGGCCACACAGCTTATAAGTATTGGAGCCAAGATTCGTTATTAATATCCTATAGCAAAAATTCCACCATTTAAAACAGTAAATGGCATGAGCCCCATTTATGATCCAGCTGCAGATAATTACCAAATTATACTCCATTTTATCGTTAAATAGATGGAAACGGTCTTGAGTATTACTAAATTTCAAGCTAGTTGAAATTTCTAAACCTTCAAAAGAATAAAATGCTTCATTAATAAATAGTTTTTCCTCTGTGAATTTATAATAATTATAGTACAAAAATATCAGCAATCACATTTGGGAATAAATTTTTTAAAATCCAAGCCTGCTTAAAACTAATTTGTGAGGTTTAAAACGTTTCATTTATTTATCTGTATTTTAAGCATATGCGTGTTTTGCCTGCATGTCTGTAAGTGCACCATATTTGTACAGGGTCCACAGAAGACAGAAGAGGACACTGGATACCCCCCAGAACTGGAATTACAGAAGGTTGTAAGCCACCATATGGGTGCTGGAAACCAAACCCAGGTCATCTGCAGAAGCAGCCAGTGTTCTTAACTGCTGAGCCATCTCTCCAGCCCTGATTTGTGTTTTTAGTAGAAAATCAGACATCACCTGCTAGCTCATGATACACAACTGAGAATAATTAGACACATAAATTGTGAGAAAAGGAGAGGTACAAAGGACAGTAGAACAGAAGTGAACACTTAATTTCTGTGTAAATCAGACTTTCATCACTGTGGCAACATATTGTAAATGACTTCAGGGAATAAGGATTCCTTTTGGCTCATCCATGGTCATTTGGCTCTGTGCTTCTGGATCTGCAGGGAAGCAGAACATCATGGCAGAAGGGTGTGACAAAGCAAAGCTTCTCACTTTTGCAACAACCAGATAGGAGACTGCAAGGGGAAAGCCAAGCACCACACCTACCTTTCAAGGAGCAGATCTGTCAGTGATCCAGTTACCCAACCAGGCCTTTCACAGTCTCCATCACTGCCTAAGAGTCTATGCAGTTTATTCCTTCTGTGGATGAATCAGTTGATTAGATCAGAGTCCTCATGATTTACTCACCTCTCAATGGTCTACTAGCTGGGGACCAAGCCTTTGGGAGGACACTTCATACACAAGTCAGAACAAGCACTCACATTTTGGGAGAAAAAGATAACAATGCACCTACATCTTGTTTCTCTTCCACATCTCTTGGTAGGGAAAGGGAGATCTATTTCTAAGAATTACTTTAAAAAGTGCTCAACATCCTTAAGAATCAGGGAAACACAAATTAATAGAATTAAGGATGTTTTAGAAAGATATATGGGCACTTACAAGCTTTTTATTTAAAAAAATTACACATTTTAGGGGCTGGAAAGATGGCTCAGCAGTTAAGAAAACTGTCTATTCTTGCAGAGGAACTGGTTTCAATTCCCAGAACCCACATGGAGGTTAACAACTGTCTGTAACTCCAGTTCCAGGGGACTCTGACACCCTCTTCTGACTTCCATGGACATTGCTCAACACAGGTGCATTTACACACATGCAAGCAATACACTCGTACACACAAAATGAAAATAATAAAGTATTTTTTAAATACATATTTTATTTTATTTTAAATTATATGTCTCTTTAGGGGTTTGTACACATGAGTGCATGTGCACACAGAGAGGTCAGATGCATCAGATCCCCCTGTATGTGGAGTTTCAGGTAGTTGGCAACCATTTTGATGTGGGTGCTGGGATGCAAACTTGGGTCCTCTGCAAGCACTGTGTGTACTCTTAACCACTGAGTCCTAAAAATATTTTTAAAAATAGTTTAATTGTAATTATTTCCAGCGGAGAAATAATAATCCTTTCAGAAACCATAGACTATCAAACAAAAAGCCCAGTCCCAAGGCACAGGGTACCTCTTCCTTTGAGGAGTTGGTCAGGGAAGTCTAAGACCCTCCAAACAGTATAGACTATTGCCATTTAACTCAATCGCCCACCAGAACTTGAGGGTAAGACCCTATTTCTAAAGATAAAACATACTTTAGTCACAATACTTGGAGAAATCAACTGAACTAATCTTACACTAATGAGTAAAGAAACTGATGCTCTGAAATACTGTCAATAGCAATGAACTGTGGAAAATTATTTTTCACGTGGGAAAAGTTATGTTTTAAAAATCAAACAAAAACTCCAGGAAAAGCATTGAGTTAAATTAAATTAAAATTTTAGCTCCAAAGCAGAGAGTAAAATCATTTGTGCAGATAAAGCATCTCTAGTTCTCAGATTATAAGACTCTAAAAACTGGGGCTGGAGATATGGCTCAGTGGTTAAGAGCATTGGCTGTTCTTCTCGGAGACCGGGATTCAAATCTCAGCACACACATGGCAGCTAACAACTATCTGTAACTCCAGTTCCAGGGGATCCGATGGCCTCTTCTGTTCTCTGCAGGCACTGCACTTAGCTACATGCAGGCAATACACTTATACACATAAAATAAAATAAAATAAAATAAAGAATCTTCTTTGCTTCCCTGGGCCTGCACGACCTGGAGGCCTCTCTCCAACCCAAAGGCCTCTCTTTCCAGGGTAAGTCTATCTTGCTCTCCATGACTTGACGCCCCCAGCTTCACTCACCCTCCCATCTCCCCACAGGTCTTTCCACCTAGCCTCTCCTCTCCCATTGCTTGTCTTGGCACCCCAGAAAGCTGCGGAACCACCACTGCTGCCTGATCCTTTGCATCCAGAAAACTCAGTTCCTCCTTGGGGGTCCCAAGGAGCACTCTGGGCCTGGCCCCACCCTCACCTCCCTCTGCTTCCCTGGGCCTGCATGACCCCCAGGCCTCTCTCCCAGGTAAGTCGATGGCGCCCTCCTTGACTTGACTCCCCCAGCCTCATTCACCCTCCTATCTCCCCGACTGGTCACTCTTCCCAGGCTGGGTCCTGTCCCATTCCTTGCCTTGGTGCCCCAGACACCTGGGGAACCACCACTACTGCCTGATCCTTTGCATCAAGACCAACTAAGTCCCTTCTCTGGTCCCCAGGGGTGCTCTGGACCTAGCCCCGCCCTCACCTCCCTCTGCTTCCCTAGGTCTGCACAACCCACCAGCCTCTATCCTGGACACAGGGCTGTCCTTTCCTCTTCCTGATCCTTTGCATCCAGACCAACCCAGCTCCTCAGTACAGTACCCAGGAGACCTTGGGACCGCTTCCTGCCCCCATCTTCCTTTGCATCTCTGGGTGGCACTGCCACCAGCTGCCCTAGACCAGCATCTTTCCTGGGCCTGGCTCCCAGGCCAGTCCAACCCCCAAATTCCTGAGGCCAAAATCTTTCCTGGAGGGATCCAGACCTTAGGAGAAAGCCTGAGAGCATCTGATCCTCATCTGACTTGGGCCTCTGTGACAAAAAGAAACAGACCTAAGCTCAATGAAGGAGGGCTTGAGTATCACATAAGAACCAGATTCTACAAAAGAAATCCACATGTCAAAATCACAGAGAAAAAATAATAACATGAAAAAACAAAATAACATATCTCCGCCAAATACCAATAGTCCTCTAGAGGAGCACAATGCGAACCTTTTAGAGATAATGCGGGACATGGAACTCAAAAGAACAACTATAAACATGATAAAAGAATTCAGTGAATTTAAAGAACACACAAACAAGGTAATGATAGAGCTGAAGGAAGATAGGGATAAACTTCTGAATGAATTCAGAAAAGAGTTAGAAATATTGAAGAATACTCAGGCTGAAATAAAGAAGGAAGCGAAACCCTCAGTAAACCAATTAGAGACAACAGGAGAAAGCCTCATCAATACGATGAATGAAGTAGAAAACACAGTATCAAGACTGGAAGATAAAGTGGACAAACTAAACTACTCAAGCAAAGATTATGAAAAAGTTAAGAAATCACAAGAATGGAATATGCAGGAATCGTGTGACACCATAAAAAGACCAAACTTACAAATCATAGGCATACAGGAAGAAGAATCCCAAGAAAATGGCATGGACCAGATCTTCAACAGAATCGTGGAAGAAATTTCCCCAAATTAAAGAAAGACATGCTCATACTAATACAAGAAGCATATAGAACACCAAACAGGACCAGAAAAGAAACTCTCCATGGCACATCATGGTAAAAACACTAAGCGTGCAGAACAAAGAGACAATACTGAAAGCTGTAAAAGAGAAACAAGAAGTCACACACAAAGGAAAATCCATTAGGGTTGCAGTGGACTTTTCAGTGCAAACTATGAAACCCAGAGAGCCTGGACCAAAGCATTCCCAGTTTTAAATGACCACAGATGCCAACCCAGATTACTATACCCAGCCAAAATGTCTACTATAGTTGAAGGGGAAAGAAAAATCTTCCATGACATAAATAGGCTGAAGGAATTCATGTCCATAAAACCAGCCCTTCAGAGAGTTCTGGAAGCAATACAAAAAGCTGAAGAAAGGAATGACTATACCCAAGAGGTTGTGGAAAGAAATTCAATGAAGGTATAACTTGGGAAAAGAACAGCTATATCATGAATGTAAACAGAAATAAAAATGGCAGGATTCAATACT
>NW_008330735.1:4282479-4282862 GCF_000622305.1 Nannospalax galili
CAACTCATTAATAGCAGTAGACTTCAATACCCCACTGTCTCCATTAGATAGGTCAACAGGACAAAGAGTTAACAGAGAGACATCTGAATTGAACAATATCATATATCAAATGGACTTAACAGACATCTACCAATTATTCCACCCAAGCACCAAAGGACATACTTTCTACTCAGCACCCCATGGAACCTTCTCCAAAATCGACCATATACTGGGGCACAAAAGAAATCTCAACAAATACAAAAAGATTGAAATAATTCAATGCATTCTATCAGACCACAATTCAATAAAGCTTAAAATCAATACCAGAAGAAACCCTAGTAACTACGTGAACACATGGAGATTAAACAACACACTACTGAATGACGAATGAGTCAAAGGAGAAA
>NW_008330735.1:4282948-4283184 GCF_000622305.1 Nannospalax galili
AACAAATAAAACCCAAACCCAGCAGACAAAAAGAAATAATAAAAATCAGAGCAGAAATTAATGAAATAGAACAAAAGAAACCAATACAAAAAAATCAACAGAGTTCAAGAGCTGGTTTTTTGAAAAGATAAAAACCAGACTGCTGGCCCAGTTAACCAAAAGAAAGAAAGAGCACCTCCAAATCAACAAAATCAGAGATGAAAGGGGAAATGTCACAAGAGACACCAGAAAGATAC
>NW_008330735.1:4283524-4285601 GCF_000622305.1 Nannospalax galili
CCCAAATTCCTTCTATGAAGCCAGCATCACTCTTAATGAACATAGATGCAAAAATTCTCAACAACATAATTGCAAACCACATACAGACACACAGCAAAAAGATTATCCATCATGATCAAGTTGGCTTTATCCCAGAGATGCAAGGATGGTTCAGTATATGTAAGTTGATAAACATCATAAATCATATAAATGGGTTCAAAGACAAGAACCACATGGTCATCTCAACAGATGGAGAGAAGGCTTTTGACAAAATGCAACATGCATTTATGTTCAAAGTCCTAGAGAGAACTGGACTGGAGGGAACATACCTCAACATAATTAAAGCCATATATAACAAACCCACAGCCAACATGTTTCACCTATAGCCAACATCATTATAAATGGAGAAAAACTGGAAGTATTCCCACTAACATCAGGAACCAGAGAGGGCTGTCCATTATCTCCACTTCTCTTCAACACAGCGCTTGAAACTCTTGCAAGAGCAATCAGGATATTAAAGGAGTAATAACTGGAAAAGAAGAGATCAAATTTTCCATTTTTGCAGATGATATATTATATCTAACAGACACCAAAATTCCACCAGAAAACTCCTAGAAATTATTAACACATTCAGTAAAGTGGCAGGTTACAAAATTAACCTACAAAAGTCTGCAGCATTCCTATATACCAATAACAAGCAATCAGAGAAGGAGCACATGGAAACACTAACCTTCACAATAGCTGCGAAAAAAATAAAATATCTTGTAATAAACCTGACCAAAGACATTAAAGAGCTCTACAATGAAAATTTTAAATCTTTAAAGAAAGAGATTGAGAAAGGCATCAGAAGATGGAAGGACCTCCAATGCTCATGGATTGGAAGAATTAATATTGTGAAAATGACCATCCTACCAAAAGTCATTTATAGATTCAATGACATTTTTTCACAGAATTGGAGAAAACCACCCTAAGATTCATATGGAAGCACAAAAGACCTCAGGTAGCCAAATCAACCCTGAGCACTAAGAGCAATGCCGGAGGGATTACAAGACCAGATTTTAAGTTGTATTACAGAGGTATAGTCATAAAAACAACATGGTACTGACACAAAAATAGACCCATAGATCACTGGAACAAAATTTAAGACCCAAAATATGAGTAAATGCAATTTCAGCCACCTGATGTTTGACAAAAGGGCCAAGAATATTCACTGGAGGAAAGACAGCATGTTCAGCAAATGGTGCTGGCAAAACTGGATCTCCACCTTTAGAGGAATGAAACTAAACCCCTATTTTTCACCCTGCACAAAAGCCAATTCCAAATGGATCAAAGACCTCAATGTAAAGCCTGTAACTCTGAAACTCTTGGAAGAAAACATTGGGAAAAACCCACAAGATATAGGTGTAGTAAAGGATTTTCTAAAGCAGATATCAATTGCTCAGGAAACAAGGGCAAGAATTAACAAATGGGACTTCATTAAACTAAAAAGTTTCTGTACATTAAAGGAGACAACCAGGGAAGTGAAGAGAAAATCCACAGAATGGGAGAAAATCTTCACCAGCGACACATCCAACAGAGGTTTAACGAACTCAAAAAACAGAATCAGGACAAGAAGCAACCCAATTAAAAGATGGGCTAAGGAGCTGAACAGGGAGTTTTCCAAAGAAGAAGTAAAGACGGCTATGAAGGATCTTAAAAGATGTGCAACATCACTAATAATTAGGGAAACACAAATTAAAACCACTTTAAGATTTCATCTTACCCCAGTAAAACTGGCTAAGATTAAGAGAACAAATGATACCAAATGTTGGAGAGGATGTGGGGAAAGGGGAACACTCATCCACTGCTGGTGGGGCTGAAAACTTTTTCAAATCCTATGGAATGCACTGTAGAGAAATCTTAAAAACTACAAATGAACCTATAATTTGACCCAGTTATGCCACTCCTTGGCATAAACCCAAAGAACTCATCCTACTGCAGAGACACTTGTATGTCCATGTTTGTTGCCTCTCTTTTCACAATACATAAGAAATGGAAGCAACCTAAGTGTCCTTCAACTGATAACGAAAATGTGGTACATTTACACAATGGAGAGGAG
>NW_008330735.1:4285840-4286100 GCF_000622305.1 Nannospalax galili
AAATGGGAAAGAAGGAGCTCAAGAGATGGAGGACACAGGAGAAGGGTATTATTAAGGGAGAAAGGGGGGAAATGGGGACACCTTAAGTGGGAAAACCATGATGGAGGGGTGAGACAATGTGAGAGATAAACAGTGCCTAGCTAGTTTCAAAATCCAGAGGGAACTATATTACTCCTACAACCTACTGACCAATTATACATAGCAGATCAAGAAATATATGTCTAGGTAAGGTTTATCTGAGAACAATTGGTCTTTGCCCA
>NW_008330735.1:4286119-4288158 GCF_000622305.1 Nannospalax galili
ATGGCATATGGTAATTAAAAGTACCAGACTGGTGGAACTAACCTTCTTGGATGTTTAACAGCCATACTCTGAGGCCTATACTAAGTTGGTCAGGGGGACATAAAGGACAGTTTTTGCTCCTTGCCTTCCTAGGTCGACTAGTTCCAGGGGTCTATGAGCATCTCTCAAAATGTCCTGTAATTGTGGTCGGTCACCTGTCCACTTGATCAAGGAGGCCAAGGAGACCCCACCAGATGGACTTGAACCAGTGTCTAGTCTACAAAGAGGAGGGCCAACACAGAGGAATCATTTCCTCCTTGCTTCCAAGCAAAGCCAGCCATGGTGGAACAGGACCTTTGACTTATCTTCACATAGGCGGAACTGGTAAAAGAAAGGAGCCAGGGGCTCCTCCCAAGCCCATGTGACCCCTGAGGAACTGATCCTCAAACGACCTTAAGAGTAAAAATAAATTGGTTTATCTGGGCCAACTGTATGGCCTTAAACACCCAAAAGGAAAATATAACCAAAGATCATATCGGCCAATATAATTTCTTAAGAGTCTATATGTATAGCTAAAGGCTACATAACAAGTAACAATGCCAGACAGGCGATACCTTCTTTTGAGTTGTTGGCCAGGGTGGACCAAGGGACTTCCAGATAGTAACTCAGCATAGAACTGGGAAAATGAACAGCAGACCGCAGTCTTATCTGAAGGAATATTGACAACTGATTACTGCTAGATGAGGAACAGCCGACCCTCCTAAAACGAAGACCTCTAGATAGGCTGACTAGAGTCACCAGAAGGGCAAGTAGCTGGGAAGGGCTGGGGGTGCCGACAACACAGCAGTCACAGGGATATCAGAGTATAAGGGCTCTAGTGGGGTGGGGGAGGCTATGGGAGGGTGCCATCTGGGAAGTGGGTGTATAACCGAATAAGATGGTTTGGGATGTTCTGTGTGATACACACACACACATACACCAAGAAAAAAAATCAAAATTTTAAAAATGTATTATATTTGAGGAGGAGGCATAGAAATTTATGTCATGTTAATTAGTAGAGGTGATAAACATTACCATTCAAATCTACCCAATGACTTTATAAACATACATAGGCACCAAGGATCCAAGTGCAACCGATTATGACTAGTAATAATCAGATACATACAGATTAGAGATGCATGCGCCACTAGAGGTCATTCAGTAGATATTTCACTCCTTTCTTAATGTCCCCTCCAAAACCTTCCTGAAATTCAATTTCATTGCATCATCATTAATGGATGGAACTTGAAGTGAAGAGGTTGCTAGGTAGCACACTGCCTTCATGATGCAATAACTTGTGAACCTAGAAACTTGCACCCACTGGTGAAAGAGATGTACTCTTTCTCTGGAGTGTCTTACTGAATATTTTAAAGCTGTAGTGAAATGCTTCTTCTAATCATGTAGTTAATGAATAATTTTTAAAAAGAATCTAAGAACAATAACAACAATAGGAATAAAATTTGTGGTGTATAAAGCTCTTACCTTAGAATGAATACTGCCATCAATTCCAAAAACCCACTTCTGGGATTCATCTCCTTTATGTCTATACATGAAATTTTATTACAGATTGTTACTTTTTCTCCACACAGAAATACTTTTGGGTTTCAAATGAAATGATCACTTTCATACAGTCTGGCAAAGGGGTTTCCCACATTCTATCAGTCTCTCTGCTAGTTCCCAGCACTGTGGTCCCCCAAATGCTGTGTGTGTGTTTGTGTGTGTGTGTGTGTGTGTGTGTGTGTATGTGTGTGTGTGTGCATGTGTGCTCACACATGTATGTGTATGCACATATGTGTATTTCTACCAACAACAGTGACAAAGAATTTTAGAGAGTAAATATGATCAATGAGCATGTGATAGAGCCAGACACTGTACACAATGTCTATAATCCCTGGAGCAGGAGGATTGGAAGCATAAAAACTCAATCCAAAATAGGAGAGATGGAAGGAAGGAAGGGAGGAAGGAAGGAAGGAAGGAAGGAAGGAAGGAAGGAAGGAAGGAAGGAAGGAAGGAAGGAAGGG
>NW_008330735.1:4288188-4329703 GCF_000622305.1 Nannospalax galili
GGGAGAATAAAAAACATTGTAGAGATTTCTGACCCATCTCAAATGATCCCTTGTGAAATAAAAAGAAGAAAGCTTAGTTATGTTTAAGGATGAAGAGGATGGTGCGAAAAAAGATCTGAAATGATGAGGGAATTCTGTAAAGCAATATCCTGTACTCTGTGATAAATCTGAGTAAGGAAAAAAAAAGCAAAATGTAATGAAGCTAATCATGCCTAATTAACTAATCATGTATTCATTAATACTGAGAAACTTTACAAAGGTATGACAAAATGAATTCAATTAAGTGTAACAGGATGTTAAACAAGACTTTTTCTACCACCTCTGAGTTTTGACAGGAACATCGAAGGTTGAGAATAAGAGGTTCCAGGTACCACTCTGTTCTAAAGCAAAACGTTATTTGATCTGGCACAACATGTAAGGCAGCAGTTCAAATTCAGTTTAGTGCATGACTCCTTCACCCACACTCAGACTAAGAGAACAGAAGACTCCCGGGGATTGCTGAGTAAATGCTGCTGGCAGTGTAGGTTTCCAGGCAGAGACTGGATGCTGAAGGTCTAGAAAGCTACATTAACATGTGTTTCAAGTAATTCTAATTCTAAGAACATAGGGAAATTTAGATGAATGTGGTCTATGGGCCCCACTTTGGAAACAGTGAACTGAAACAAAGGCAGAAGTGAAGAAAGAAAACCGGATCTATTGATCCTGCCTCAGGCTTTGGACACAGAACTCCTGGAATCTTTTGAGACTTCTCAGATGATAGAAGCAGCTTTTGTTCAAATGAGGCAACTCTTGATGGGCTCCTGAATGACAGCTTGTTAACCAGCTTAGAAAGACTAAACCATAACAGAAGCTTAGAATTTTCTGCTCACCCCCAACTTCTGGGTATGGAAGGGAAATAATGGAGATTGTGTGAATAATCAGTTGTTGTCTCCACTAAAATCCCTAAACTGCAGAGTTTGGAGAACTTCCAGATTTGTGAACATCATCCTGCCTACCTCCTCATCTGACTGTTCATCTGTTTACTTTGTGATTTCCTTTATAACAAATGAACAAATGCAGTTAAATGCTTCCATAAATTCTGGGAGCCATGTAAACAAATTACTGAATCCATGGTCTTCAGGAACACCTGAAGTGGGGCAGTTAACTTATAGGATCTACCACAAATTCCACTAACTCCAGATCAGTGAATTAGATGGCTGGACAATCAGCAGATGTCCAAAGAATATTGAAATATTGAAAATTTGATGGTGTATAAAAAATACAGTAGGGAAAGAGTCTGGTTTTCTTTTACAAAAATATTGTAAGGGGAGAACTGATTTGATGATTGAGTAAATCAGGTTGGGGCTGGACAGGCTGGTCAAAGGCGTGTTTCAGAAAACTGGGCTAAACAAAAAGAAGGTGGCACTATGCAAAATGGTGACTTATTTTCCTTTTTGAGTTATTGTGTTAGGCCCCATGCATGCCAGACAAGTGCTCAACCAGGGACTAACCTACACCCTCAGTGCTAGAAAATGAAATTAAGTGGATAAGAGAGAAATGTAGATGTGAGAAAGTAATTCTAATGTGATAGGTAAAGTAGGTGATGGATGAATCTGGTTGATAGGGAGAAAGCAGCAGGACACAGATAAAACTCCAGCAGAATAGAGTTTATTAGCAAAGGAACACATGGGACAGATTCCCTTCTGGGCAGGGAAAATGTCTGCCCCTGGGTCATAAACTGGGATTTTTATGGGGGGGGGGCTTCTAGGAGGATGCAGAAGGTTGGACAGAGGACACAACACACAGGACTGTTAAAACCTGCCCTCCTTAGAGATCAAAGGGGAAACCTGCTGTGTTGGCCAAACATTGGAGAAAAGTCTGCTGCTCTTGACTTCAAAGACCAGGGTGCTTATTAACTAGGTTCCCTTTTCTCAGGGGCTTGCGAGGTCCCTGAGGCCCTGCTGGTGAGGGGGTGGGGTTACCTGAACCATAACATAATGCTTACACAAAAACCTTAGTGAATAATTTTCAAGACTTCTTCTAAGTAAGAGTCCCATTTTCTATCATTAAGCAAACTTCACTGTTGCTCAATTTCAGCATCAGGTGGGTGGTGGAGGTATGAAGGGGGCCAGTTATTCTAGAGCTCCTTGCATTATAATTAATGAAGAAAATAAGCTTCTATATTTGGGTTTGGGGTCTAAAACTAAAGTTACGGTTTTGGCAATAATAGGACATCCAAGACCCAGTTTATGCAGCCTGTGAAAATTTGAATAGAACTAAGGATTATCCAGCTCTAGCTGGTCAAAATGACAGCAGAGAGTGTAAAAATTGTTTCCAGAACTCAGTGTCTGACTTGCAGCACAGTGCCTTCTTGTTTAGATTAGAAATCTATTAACAATGGCTGTTTTTGCATAACTTGAAGATTGAATGATGGCATTCATATTTTAGCGTCACTGGCTATAACTTGAACAAAATTTCAGGACTTAATACACATTGATACACTCAAAATGTTTTAATACAATTATGCTGAAATGATCGACAGACAGTTTCTCTTAAATATTAAGTTCATATATCAACAACAGAATACAGAAAAAAATAAGTATTTTGGGTTTAAGGCTATCAATCCTGCTCTTAAAAATTAGAAAACATTTATGTGTATACACATATAATATGTACTCTATATAAGCTTATAAAATAATGTTTTCCCAGCAGGATGTGGTGGTGCATACTTTTAGTTCCAGCACTTGGGAGGAAGAGGCAGGCAGATCTCTATGAATTTGAGGTCAGCCTGGTCTACATAGTGGGTTCCAGGCCAGCTGGGGCTACAGGGAAACCCTGTCTCAAAAAAAGACCAATAATAATAATAATAATGTTTTCCCAAAGCGTTTTCAAACATTCGTGTTGTTTATCTTTCTTTCCTTTCTCTGCCTCTGATTACCCTCCCTCCCCCTCCTCAATGATAGCTACAAGCAATCAATGGCTGGTGAGAGAGGGAGAATCATTTTTCTCCAAGGATGAGCCCCCTGACAGGTTATTCAATCCCAAGTGGTCAGCCTTAAACATATGTATATACTAGCAACACTAAATAAATTTAGTAAGTTTATATATATATAAAACAATAATACTAGACAGTTTAAATTCAAGAGAGAACGGGTGGCATGAGAGGCGTTGGAGTGGGGAGAGGCAGAGGTGGAAATGTTGCAAACACAGTATTCATGTATGATGTTCTCAAAAAATTTAAAATAAAAATTAGCAGTTTTTGCAATGCTTTGATGGAAAGATGTTAGATCATGATTAAATTTAGATCACTTTCACTTTTTTCAACTTTTTCTTTTTGAGACAGGATCTCCCTGTAGCCCAAGCTGGCCTGAAACTTGCTATGTAACTTGCTAGGCTGGCCACACTTTCACAGAGATTCACCGACCTCTGCCTCCAGAGTGCTGGGACTGAATGCCTGTGCCACCATGCCTGAATAGATTACTTTTATAATGTGAGAGCCATAATTTCATTGCTAATAGGAAATCCATCCTGTTGCATAAATGATTAAATTAAATATATTGTTAATATATTTGAGATAGCTGAAAAATTATAATTTTCAGGTTATGTCACCTGTGATCAATAATTAATACTTATCAAAACATTATATATATATTGGCCTTTTTGAGACAGGGTCTCCCTGTAGCCCCAGCTGTCCTAGAACTCACTATGTAGACCAGGCTGGCCTTGAACTCACAGAGATCCACCTGCCTCTGCCTCCTCCCAAGTGCTGGGATTAAAGGCGTGAGCCACACGCCTAGCTAAAACCTATGTATTTTTTAATTTTGTCTTTTAATTGAAATATAGTTTTGACTTGAGAACAAATAATTATTTCTGTTTTGATTTTTTTAAAGTCATAGCATCTTTTCCCGATAATAGGAAAGATATCCACATTCAGACAACTGTAAAAAGGGATCATATGTGTCCTCAGGGATTATCACAGTGCCTGGTACAGTGCATATTAAAATTAACTTTGAATAAACACATATGTAAATAAGGTCAGAATGTCATTACCCTAAAATTAATGGTAAAGCCATTATGAAAATGTTTTAAAATTAATGTTTGTTTAAGGGATATAAAAGTTCATCACGGTGTTAAAGACTGTAAAAATATACCTTGGTTTAGAAAATAAGAAATAATTCTGAAAGAAATGTCAATTTCCTAATAATTTGGCATATTTTTTAAAATTTTATTTATTATTTTTATTTTATGTGTATGCGTGTATTGCCTGCATGCAGTTAAGTGCACCTGTGACATGCAATGCCCACAGAGGTCAGAAGAGTCTGTTAGGTCCCCTAGAACTGGAGTTATGGACAGTTGTTAGCTGCCATGTGGGTGCTGGGATTTGAACCTGGGTCTTCTGCAAGAATAACCAGTGTTCTTAACCGCTGAGCCATCTCTCCCGGCCCAACTTGTCATATTTTTATATCACAACCTCAATTTGGTTCAAATATACATTTTCCTAGCAAATTTTAGTAAAAACATATAGTTTTATTGTAGATTATAAATTATTATTTTTATAGTTTATTATAGATTATTAGATTATTATAGATTATTATCAATAATCCTGGAGAGTTTACTAATAGCATTCCTTCAGGGAGCCTCAAATTAATACATATTACTTATAAATTTTACCAAAGTCATTTAAAAAAAGTACCAAATCTGTCACATAGTATCAGATTGAAAGGATGAGAAACTATTATTCTCATGCATAATTATTTACAAAAGAAATTTTTATATATAAAGTTGCATTTTATTTTTCAAGACATTCTATATAGTATTTAAAAATCAAATTTAGGGGGTTAGAGAAATGGCTCAGCACTTAAGAGCATATATTACTCTTTCAGAGGACCTGAATTTAATTTCCAGCCCACACAGCTACCTTTAACTCCAGCTCCAGGGTACTGGATGTCCTTTTCTAGCCTCTGTGGGCATTTCAACTCATGTGCACATGCCCACATATAGACCCACACATACACATAAGTAAAAATAAATCTTTTTTAAAACTCAAGTTTAGAGCCAATATACAATGATGCCTTCTGGTGCTATGAGACTGCTTTAGAGAATACTATCATGGGCTTTCTTCTTAGTCAACAAGCATCAAGCTGAAAAGATTTTCTAGAGGAAATAAAAACAAAGTTAAAAGTTGCCATAACATATCAATAATTAGAAAATGGTATAAATGAAGGATGAGAAATATTTTCTCCCTGGTCACTCATAACAGAAGCTGAACTCGGGTTGAAAGACCTGGGTTCTGTGCCCTTGACCTGACCTTTGGCAAATAGCTTGAGTTCTAGTGGAATTTATTAAAATGAAAATTACAGCACCACTGCTTTGACAGAGAAATTTGTATAGAAGTTCCTCAGAATCCCTCCTTTTTTTGAAAAAAATATGACTTCCATGACTATGTGCTCACAGGTTCTCATTGTATGAGCATGGAAACTGAGGACTTTCTGTCCTGAGAAAGGCTACTAATTATAACTCCACTGTGTGCATGTATGCATGTGTGTATATCCATGTAAATGGTATAGCTGTCAACTGAAGAGACAAGTGGGCATCTACCAGCCACCTGTGTATTTGCTGAAATATTCTAGTTATCAGATGGTAGAGGCAAGAAGGCTAGTTTCCCCAGGGGCCAGGTCAGCTTGGGAAAGTTTCGAGGAGAGTGCTCATTTCCTAACTGACTATAAGAAGTAGTGTCATGCTTCCTGGTCACAAATTCATTTTCCCAGGCAGTCTCAAATGACCCTGGTGCCTATTAATGCTACCTGGGTAAAAAGCAGAGGTGGAACCTTGCTGGAGGAAGTATGTCACTGGGGGGGAGGGTAAGGTTTTATAGCCTGGCCCCCACATTTTGTTTCTCTCTCTCTCTCTCTCTCTCTCTCTCTCTCTCTCTCTCCTCTTTCTCCCTCCCTCGACCTCCCTCTCTCTGTCCTGTGTATAGATTAAATATGACCTTTTCTGCTTCCTGACTGCCAGGCTGGTCTCAAGTTCTTGCTGCCATGCATTCTCCACCATGATGGACTGAAACCTCTCTAACTATAAGCTAAAACACTTTCCTCCTCTTAAAAAACAGAAAGCAGAGTCCATATAGAAGATTAGATAAGAAACAGTGATTTCCCCTTCATGATTTTCAATGTAAGAAAGAAAGAGGGTATGGATGCACATTCACCAGTCGTCATTCTGTAAATCACACATGGATAGTTTTCTATTTAATACTGACTTTATGATGGTGGTGGTGGTGTGCTTGTTGCTCTAAATGTGGGTTACACAGTGCTACTCATTGACTATGTTCAAAGATTTCCTTAGCCAGGCTTGGTGGCACACACTTAATTCCAACACTCAGGAGGCAGAGGCAGGTAGATCTCTGTGAGATGGAGGTCAGCCTGATCTACATAGTAAGTTCCAGGTCAGCTGGGGCTACAGATAGATCCTGTCTCAAACAAACAAACAAACAAGCAAGCAAACAAACAAACAAAGATGTCCTTAAAGCAGTTGTGTATTAACCTACTCTGGTAAAGGTTGGGTATTTATTACTTCATTTCCAGTAAGAATTAAGTCATTGTTTTCAGTTTGTTTCTTTTTAAGTGGATGCAGATAGGCAAAACTGAAAGAGTAACATCAAAGTAAGGGAGACAAGGGCTAGAGAAATGGCTCCGTGTTAAGAGCACTGGCTGCTCTTGCAGGGGACCCAGGTTCAGTTCCCAGTATCCACATGGTGGCTAAGAAACCCTTCTTAACCCCAGTACCAGGAAATATAACACCCTCTTCTGGCCTCCACGGGCACTGCATATACATGGTGCACTTACTTACATGCATGCAGGCAAAACAATCAAACACATATATTTTTAAAAAAGAAAAAAAGAGTAAGGAAGACAATAAAGTTTGTTTAAAGTCAGATAGGTCCCATGAAAATCTGAAGCCTTCTTTATAGATCGCCTGAAAGGCAAAAAAAATATAGCTTGTGTTTGTTCTGATTCACAAAGTCCACAACTGAAGTTCACAATAGATATTCTTCAGTATTTTTACTAGTCCACTGAGTCCACATACAGGGGCTGAAGATTTAGAAGCCTTTAGGGACCAAGCAAATAATAGACCTGTATGGAACAGGGTGGAACTAATGTGAGGGCCACTTTAGGAAATGGCAGAGAAGAGACCCTAGCTAACTGAACATGTATGTCCAGTCTAAACCACACAGCTTATGCCTGATTGGCATCCAATGCTGCTGACATTTTCAAGAAAATCAAAACGTAAAATGGTTGGTTGTACATGAAACATCTATTTCTATAGGTTCATAACTAACACATGTATCTGTGACATTGTACAGAACAAACAAAATTGAGGGGCTCAGCAGTTTCTAACCTCTGTGTGTATATATGTGTATATGTCTGTGCATGTGCATGCCATGTGCTACTATAAATAATTTTTAATTTAACACTAAAAGTTAGATCTTTTTCATATTTCCTAAAAATGAAGCAGTATCTATTTTAAATGGTATCCTGAAAAATGACTTTGATTTGACTGCTTATCTGTAAAATGTTCAAAGTATCTTTTGAAATGTAGCATCTTTTTGAAACTTTTAAGTCTGCTCAGGTCACTTAGCAATAACATTGCTGGTTTGCCTTTCATCCACTGATGGTCAGATGCACAAAATAAAAAAAAGCATTAAAGGGAGAATATGTGCAAAGACTTGCTATATTGAATACGAATAAGATGATTGACAGCAAATGAGACACAACTGAACTAATGAGGCGTGATATGTTTGCAATATTCTTTGCAAGTTGTCAGGTTGCTACTTTAAGTGCTAGTTCTATTATTTTTAGCATACAAAAGGCTATGTCTTGATTCATAGCTTTTGTTAAAATCATATTAAACTTAGGAGAAGTAGGAAATTTTGTCTCTGGAAGTTTTTGTCATGAGGATATGTACTAATCTATAACGAAATATGAGTATGATGAAACTAAGTCATATAAGTACTTCACACACTTGAGAACAAATATGTACATTTGAAAGTATTTACCCAGAGGTGAGGTAACTTCCAAAAATCTTGGTCTTAATGATTTTTTTCTCAATGTATATTTTTCATTGAATTTTTGTGCATTTTATATAATAATATTAATCATATTTAGACCCTCTCCCCCATCCACACCCCATAGCCTTACCCCAACAGATTTCATACATTCTGTCATACATGTTAAGGCCTATTGAGTCAAGATTATGTACCCAGATTTCCCTCAGTTCAAGTTCATCCACTGGAATCTAGTCAGTCTATCTAGAGTCACTCCCTTAAAGAAGATCAACTCTCCTTCACCCAGCAGTAATCAATTGTCAATAGTTCTCAGCTAAGGTTGGGACCTCCTGTGCATTTCCCCAGTTCTATGCTGGGTTTTTGTTGAACTGAGTTTGCATGGGTCTTGTGCATTGTTTCAAGTTCATATGAGCAAGCTCCCAGAGGCCTGGAAGACTCTTGTTTCCTTATGATCATACACCAGCCCTGGCTCTTAAAGTCTTTCCACTCCGTCTTCTGAGATAGTCCCTGAACCACGGGAAGGAAGGTTTGATATAGGACTCCAATCCCGGGACAATCACTGCAGTCATTGATTCTCTACACTTTGGCCAGTTGTGGCCTTCTGTGTGCATTGCCCTCTGTGGCATGAGAAAGCTCTGCTGGTGAGAACTGAGTGATGTATTCATATTTTCAGTCCCCAGATTTTTAAAAAATATATGTTCTAGTTTTCCACTCCTTCTGCTCTTATGCTTCCATCATGAAGGGTTTTGTTTCCCAGGAAAAGACAAGCTGAATTAATACAAAGGCAAATAACGCTCATTTGCATAAGAACCTGCCTCCTCCCAGCTACTCTAAACATGCATGCCTGGTGCCCTTGGAGGTCAGAAAGGGCATCAGATCCCCTGAAACTGGAATTACAGATGGTTGTGAGCCACTATGTGGATGCTGCAAGCCAAACCCAGGTCTTCTGCAGGAGCACTCAGTGCTTTAACCACTGAGCTGTCTCTCCAGCCCCCTAACTACCCTACTTTTCTCCCACCTTCCTTCCCTCTTGTTCTGTGTTAAACAATCATGTATTGTGAATAGAGATTTTTCAAAAATTTAAAACATACAGCATTTTATTTTTGAGACAGGGTCTCGCATATCCTAGTTTGACCCCAAACTCACTACGTAGAAGATGACCTTGAACTTCTGATCCTTCTGCCTCCACCTCCCAAAACTTACTGCATTCTAAAAGCTGACATCTCTCTTTGTCCACATGAAGGACAAGAACATTGAGTGCTCAGCTTTGGCCCCATTGTCTCACCAGCCTGACCAGAGGACGAAAAAACCTGGATAAGGCTCAGACCAGCCCAACAGAGAGATTGTCCTCTGATTTCAGAACCCAGAGCATGAAGAGCATGCCCATCAAGCTGGAGCCTCCCAATCACCTACAATTTGGGCTGGAACTATTAATCAGATCATTCTCTCTAACATAGCCAGTCAGTTACTCCCTACTCACCATTTAAAATTTCTGTTTATATTCTTAGTTTGTATCATAATCTTTTTCAGACAGCTTTATTGGGAAATAATTGTCATAGAATATCAGCTGTATGCTTGACAGGCATATAAATAGTAAAATTTGATGTTTTGAAATATGTTTATGCCCATGAAAACATCATATAAATGACAATAATAAACATATCCATGTCTGTCACTCCCCAGAAATCACTCCTAATGATTCTTGGTGCATGTTTAAAGTCCTTCCTTCTGTCTCTCTCAACTGTCCTGTCTCTTTTCCACCAGTGGTCCATTGTGTATGAATGCGGTCAAGCAGCCTGGACCCTTGTCTTGGTTCTGCTGTTTTTGTTAGTAAAATTCCATCCCTATTTTTGCATTATCAAGAATTAATTCCTTTGTGTTACTGAGTAGTATTCTGTTGCATTAATAAATCATAATTGGCTAATCTTTCACCTATGGATGGGCATTTGGGTTGTTTCTAGCTTTTTCACCTTTTGAAAATAAAGTTATTGTGAACATTCATATGCAAGCCTTGGTGGAACATATACTTTCATTTTACTTGGGTAAATTTTTCAGAATAGAATTTAGCTAGACTATGAAGTAGATAAATGTTTACATTTTAGAAAAGTATCAACTATTTTCAAAGTGGCCAGACCATTTGATATTTCCACCAGCAATATATGATGAGAATTCCACTTGTTAACATCCGAACTCACTTGGAATGGTCAGTCTTTTAAATATCAGACATGCTAATAGAGTCACAGCAACACTTCATTACAAGCTTATTTGAATATGTTTTATTTCTATCAAGTTCAAAACACTTGCTAGTTTACATTATGATGTCTCTTTTGATTCATGAAGTATTTAGAAATGTATTTCTTCATGTTCAAGTATTTGGAGGTATTCCAGAAATCTTTCTGTGATTGAGTTCTTTTTTATCAGTTTATTCTGGGAATTGTGATCTAGGTCCTTGAATATGGTAAGCACACAGTCTTCCACTGAGCTAAATCCTAGCTCCTCTGCTACTAATTTCTAGTGTAACTGTATTGAGGTCACAGAATATACTTTATATTACTTAAATTCCATTAGATTTGTATCATCACCATAAACTAATTTATATATATTATAGATCACTATGTGGTACCCTTAAAAAGAATGTCTTCAGGGATCTGGGGAGACAGAGCAGCAGTAAAGTTCTTCCTATGCAAATATGAGGACCAGAGTTCTATCATTAGCACCCACATAAAAAGCAAGGCATGGTGGTGGGCACTTATAATCCCAGACAGGAGAGGCAGAAATGGGGGATTTCTGAGGCCTCACTGGCCAGCCAGCCTGGCTGAATCAGTAAGCCCCAGGTCCCAGTGAGAGATCCTGTTTCAAAAAAACAAGGTGAGTAGCTACTAAGGAATAAAATCTGAGGTTCACCTCTGGTGTTCACATGCATGTGAATATACACATACATGCACTAACACACATAAACATGTATACACACCCACATATACACAACAGAATGTCTTCTAGTGTTGATGAGCTCATTATTCTATAAATGTTCATTAAATCAATTTGGCTAATAATGTTTTAATTTTTGTGTCCATCCAGATTTTTTCTACTACTATTTAGCTATTGAAACACAATACTGTTTCTTTTTAGTTTCATTTGTTTTCTTGTGTGCATTAGGTTTTTGTGTGATGTGTTCCATGTATGTGTGTGAATGCAGGGACAAACATGGTCTGGTGCATATGGAGGTCAGAGGACAACCCCAGGCGTTGGTCCTCACCTTCCACATTTTTTGAAAGAGGGTCTCTTTGTTTTACACTGCTGCATACACTAAGCTAGCTGCATCATAATTCTCTGTGGATTCTCCTGCTTCTGCCTTCCATCTCCTGGCTCTGCCTCCCATAGGATCCATGGGAGTACAGACACATACTACTGCACCTGGCTGAAAATGGATTGTGGGGATTCAAATTCAGGTCCTCATAGCTATGTGGCAAGCATTTTACCTAAGGAGCCATCTCCTCATCCTACAATTTTGTTACTACCTAATATAGTTGAAGACCTTTCTACAGCTCTAGATTTTTCTCCTAGCAGTGTTATCAGCTTTCTACTACATTGAAACTATGTCATTAGGTGAATAAACCTTTAGGGTTTTTTTTTTTTTTTTTGGTTTTTTAAAAATTTTTTGGTCAAATTGAAATGGGAAGAAAGAGGGTCCCCTAGAGGGTTCTTAGTCTCATTCATAAAAGAATTTAAGAATGGATCCAAATGGAAGCTTTTACGATTTTATTAGAATCTTAAAGAAAAATCCTCAGAGCAGGAGGGCTGGTAATCCTGACAGCTTCCCTGAGGAGGTGAACAGTGGGAAGAAGGAAAGAAAATCATGAAGCCATGCAGGTTTAGAGCCTGCATGGAGGTCAGACACGTGGCTGACTTGTGGCTGGGAGAAGGAAGCTTTAGAGAAAAAGTGAAGAAATACAAGATGCTAGGGGCAGCCCAAAGCCTTAAAGAAAGCATGTTTAGTAAGAAAGGCATGAAGAAGAAAAGGAGAAATTACACTTTCCTGAAAAGTTCAGGAAAGCAGACAGACTTACAGAGACCTACATGGCTGTGGTTGGTCTGGAAGTTCTGCGGTGGGGCCAGGGGTGGGTGTTCAGCTAGTTCCAGGGCAGAAATATTCGTTACCTTATTAACACGCTAAGTATTCTGCCCATCTATTTATCGTAACTTAAGGTGAACGTGCCTTCCTGGGAGTGGTTATATCACCAGGTGATTGACCAGTGAGACTGGAAAAGTAGGTCCTCCAACAAATAGACTAGACATTTTTTAATAGTCTGGACAAGTTCAATTTATGGGGCTTATTGATACCCTAACAAAATGACTCCTTCATCATTTTGAAATAACACCTATGCCTGGTAACATTTTTTTTTCCTGAAATCTACTTTCTGATATGAAAAAATTAGCCCATAGATAGGTCTTGCTTTTTATTTGATGTTTTTCTTTTTATTTATTTTTATTTTTATAAAAATATAGACCTCAGTGGATAGACTTGCACTGGGGAACATCTGAGGGCTCTGAATTGATACTGTGAGTCTTAACACGGATGACAGAGAATATGGGTTCCAGTGGGTTGGGGGGTATAAAGATGATTAAGATTGTTTGAGATACTCTATGTGAAATACACAAGAATTCAATAAAAACAAATTTTAAAAAATGTTTGGACACTGTCCCAACTACCACCTAGAAGCGAAGCTCTATTCAAAGCCCCAAGGAAGACATCATAGTCATAACCATGCAAAAAAATCTTTGGGAAAAAGATCACTGGACTCCAGGGGAAACCCAACAGCAGAGGTGGACCTGCACATGGCCAATGGTTGATTCAGAGCAGCTGTGCCCAGTGGAGCTTCCACAGTATCTATGAAGCACTGGGACTAAGAGATGGAAACAAATCATGCTTCCTATGGAAAGGAGTGCTGAAGGCTGTGGAACACATCAAGACTCTAGGTCCTGCTCTGCTGGAAAAGAAACTAAGCATTGTGGATCAAGAGAAAGTACACAGATTTATGATTGAGCCGGACAGGACAGAGAATAAGTCCAAGTTTGGGGCTAATGCCATCGTGGGTGTGTCCTTGGCTGTGTGTAAGGTGGGAGCAGCTGAGAAGGGACTTCCCATCTACCAACATATTGCAGGTCTTGCAGGGAACCCTGACCTTGTACTCCCAGTGCCTCCCTTCAATGTGATCAATGGGAGCTCCCATGCTAGAAACCAGCTGGCCATGCAGGAGCTCATGATTCTGCCAGTGGGAACCAGCTCCTTCAAGAAAGCCATGCATATTGGCACTGAGGTTTACCACCACTTCAATGGGTTCATTAAGGCCAAGTATGGGAAGGGCACCATCAGTGTGGGGGATGAGGTCGGATTTGGATCCAATATTTTAGAGAACAATGAGGCCCTAGAGCTGCTGAAGACAGCCATGAGGGCAGCTGGTTACCCAGACAAGGTGGTAATTGGCATGGATGTGGCAGATTCCGAATTCTACTGCAACAGGAAGTATGATCTTGAATCATACTTCAGGGTTACCTGATCTTGAAACATCAGTCACCTGATGATTCTGTCTGCCATATCTCTGGAGAGAAACTTGGAGAGCTGTATAAGAACTTCATCAAGAACTATCCTGTGGCCTCCACTGAAGACCCCTTTGACCAGGATGACTGGGCAAAATGGACTTCATTCTTCTCTGGGGTGGACATGCAGATTGTGGGGGATGACTTCACAGTTACCAACCCCAAGAGGATTGCCCAGGGTGTTGAGGAAAAAGGCCTGAAACTGCCTGCTGCTGAAGGCCAACCAGATCAGCTCATGAAGGAATCCATCCAGGCCTGAAAGCTGGAACAGTCTAAAGACTGGGATATGATGGTGAGCGACCACTCTGAGGAGACCGAGGACACATTCATTGCTGACCTTTCTATTTCTGTTCTTGGTCTACACAGGACAGATCAAGACTGGTTCCCCCTGCCAGTTCATGAGGACTGAGGAGGATCTTGGGGCCAAAACTGTCTTTGCTGGTCAAAAGTTCCATAATCCAAAGATCAAGAGAGAAACTGGAGGCTCCAAGATCCCACAGGAAAGATGCAGGTCTTCTCCATTAAATAAATAATGGTGCCAAAAAACCAACAAAAACTGGGGCTGGAGAGATGGCTCAGCTGTTAAGAGCACTGACTTCTCTTGCAGAGGACTCGGGTTTGATTCCCAGCACCCACATGGCAGCTACGAACCATCCTTAACTCCAGTTCCAGAGGAATCTGAAGCCTTCTTCTGACCTCTGCAGCATTGCACAATACGGGTGCAGTCACATACATGCAGGCAATATACTCCTACACATAAATAAAAATTAAATAAAAATTTTAACAAGTATTTATTTTTATGTGTATGTATGTATTGCATGCATGTGTGTAAGTGCACCTGTGTTGTGCAGTGCCCGTGGAGGTCAGAAGAGGGGGTTGGATCCCTGGAACTGGAGTTAGGACAGTTGTTAGCCGCCATGTGGGTGTTGAGAAAATGAATCCAAGTCCTCTGCAAGTGCCACCAGTGCTCTTAACCACTGAGTCATCTCTCCAGCCCCTATGGAATGTTTTAAGTAGGGTGTTTAATTACATACATTTAATGTGATTAGTAATACAATGAGTGTAAGTTTATCATCTTGCTGCTTATTTTCTATTTCTGTTCTTTATTTCCTTTCCCATCTTCACCTGTCTTTGGGGATTATTTGTATCTCATTTTATCTAGCTGCTTTTGCCCGCTAGCCATGAGCTGCTGTTATGTTCTCTTCGTGCTGCTTCACTGCCTAAATCTTTAACTATCACAGCCTAGTTTCACTTGATAGCTTATCATTTGACAAACAACATAAGAGTTTTTTTCTATTTCTCTCTTGTTAGGACCTGTGCTATTTTCGTCTCACATTTGCTCCTACATATTATCTATGCATTACAATTTTTTGCATTAAAAAATCCAATTGTTTCAAAGAGCCTGAAAGATAAGTAAGGATGCTATTTTATCTTTTATGTAATCGCTCTTTCCAGTTTTTATTTCTGTCTGGTATGAGTAGTCTTATGTTTTGTGGACTGCCTTTAACACTGCTTTTAGTGCAGTTTTGCTGCTAGTGAATCTTTTCAGGCTGTGAATATCTTGATTCTTTATTTTGCTTTAATTTTCAGAAGGCGTTTTCACTGGAAAATATGTCTATGTTGACAGGTCTGGTTTTCTCCCCTTTTAGTGTCTGAATGAGCTTCTTCCACTGTGTTCTCACTTGCATCGTGGCCACAAGAAATCTGCAGTCACCTTTATCTTTGTTCGTCTTGTATAGTATGTCTCTTTTCTGCTTTTGTGACTTTTCTCTTTATCACTGATCTTAAGCAATTCTGTTATTGTGTTGTTTCTTCACATTTTTTGTGCTTGGAGTTTTGGGGGTTCTCACAAAATTTGAGAAATTTCAAGATTCATTTTCTTCCATTATTTTTCTCTCCCCTGACTGAAGAGATACTGATTTCTCAGAAACTAGTACATGTTTTCTTACATCTCACTGACACTGGTTCTTTCTTTTTCTCTTGGGTAATTTTCTCTCTGGTTTTTATTGTGAATAGTTTCCATTGTTATCATTTCACATTCACTATTTTCTTTCACATTGTCTAATCTGCCACAGTCATGTTCAGTATACTTTCATTTTGTGTATGATAGTTTTATCTCTAGAAATTTATTGAGATTTTTAAATCTACCTTATCTTTATTACATTTGTTCAGTATTTCCTTTAGTTTCTCAAACACATAGAATATGGTTGAAACAACTCCTTTAACACCCTGCCTATTAATTCTATCATATGTATCATTTTTAGGTCAGTTATAAATAATTGTTCTTTTTTCTTCTTGTCATAACTGTAAACTAAATGTGTTGAGACAGCTTTGGTGCCACATTCAACAGTTTGCTTTTGTTGTCATTGCAAGTTGATGACTGATGTGCATCCACAGACAACACTGACTTTGCTTCAGAGTTCTTACTGCCCACACCAGTCACACACTGTTCCATATCAAGCTAGGTCTTCCTTTGAGTTTGTCTGTCATTCATGAACTATGCTGCAAAGATCCACCTGTCCCTAGCTGTTGTCTTCCTTTCTTTCTGGGTTTCTTTCTATTTTATTCATTTATTCCTTTTTTTGCCAATTAACCTTTCTATTGAAATTTTGTATATTTCATACAGAACATCCCAATCAATCTTAATCATCTTTATACCCTCTTTCCCACTGGCACACTTCCATACTCCTCCCTGGAATTCACACCTTCTGTTATTTGTCTTAAGGCCTTATTGAGTCAAGTTAGTACCCCCAGATGTCCCAAGTGCAAGTTCATGTTCTGAGGTCTAGCCAGCCTATCTAGAGTCTCTCACTTTAGGAAGATCAACTCTTCCTCACCCATCAGTAATCGGTTGCCAATGTTTCTTCAGCTAAGATTGGGGTCCATTTCTCCAGTTCAATGCTGTCCATTTCTCCAGTTCGATGCTGGGGTTTTGTCTGCTTGAGTTTGCATGGGTCCTACTCTTTCTTTCTTTCTCTTTCTTTCTTTTCTTTTTTTTTTTTTTTTGAGCATAATTGAAATTCATGTTTATTTCTGCTGTGCATATAACAAAATATTTAGGCATTTAAATGAGCAAATAAAGCTTAGATATAGAATGAGACATGATTTGCCTAATAAGATATAATTTGGGGGATGAAAATTTATGCTTTAAACTACATTTATATTTTTACACTTTTTTTCTTATGTGTTTTTGTCTCTACTCACCACTAAGATGTGCTGCTACCACACTAGGTACACAACAGCAGCTTCTTGATTTGATGCTGACCTATGGGCAGTATTGTGCTGTGACTGAGTCTGTTCTTGGGTTACAAATTCTTGACTGCTTGCATTTGCATTCCTATGTAACCGCAACAGGTATGACTTTAAACAAGTGATAAATTTCTTTGAGGTGAGCTGCCATTTCCTAGTCTGTAAAGTTAGTCATGATAATAACCTTCCCAGACTGATATGAGGTTTAAAAATGGTGATGCAGCATAAAAAAGTTAGAATGGTGCTTGACTCAGAAGTTTGTGCTTGTTGCTAGCGTAAAATGTACAGCCAGGGTTTACACTTGGGAATCTGATGCTGTAGCTCATGATTTTTATTGACTGTGTAAAATTTTTATACCTGTTTGACAGTTTGCTTTTCGTGTTAAATAATATTTTCCTTCTGCATTCATGACTGGGCCAGCTTCTCTTATGACTAAGTATCTTCATTTTTATTTCCTCACTAAGCACATCTTTATCCAGCAAGAAACTTCTCAGTCTTGAAGTATAACAGGGCTTATTTTTGTCAACATTAGTTTAAATATAAAATGACAAGCAAGAAAAAGGACAGGATCTAAGCAGAAAAATATCTAGGTAATTAGAGGCAAATTACTTTCTTACCACTGATTGTTTTAACTTTAAAATATTTAAAGTTCTAGTTCTAGAAATTTCTAAATTTATCTTCTCTAGGGAGAAAATAACAAACAGAGGACCCTCATGACCCCTTACAAGCCAACAATTGTTTTGTCTCCATGATTTGACTTTCACAAGTCAATGTCCTATATTCAAAAGATGGAAAAAAGGTTAAGAACACACATATAAATTTGTATTTCTTAATTAGCAACCAAAATAGATACAAAAAAATGAGTTCTAGTAATCATAGAGTCAAGCTATACCCTGTTGAATGTATAGATACATTTGAAGGTCAACATTCCCCTTTTCAAATACTACCAATCTGAGTGGCATAAATTTCAAAGATTATTTTAGATTAAAACTTAATATTAATATGAACATAAAATTTAAATGCCTCATGAATATTCTATGTAAGCCAGGAAACAGCTCAATATCCCTGCTTAGAATTCTTGAATTAACATTAGCTGTCTTCAGATCATTCATAAGCATTACCTTTTCTGTAGGATTAATTTATATCCTTCTAGTGATGTTTCCTGGGTGGTCTTCACTCTGATTGGATAACCAATAGCCAGGCAGCCCTGAGTTACTGCTCTGCTTAGGATCATCCCAGTCTTCCAATGAATAGAGAGGGGGAGAGAAAGGTTTAAATAAGTTAAAAGAACCAGAAAATTCAACAATGTGTCACAAATAGTGAGGTCATTATGCCTGGATAACCCCAGATATCAACAGTGGCTGAAAGTGAAAGACTACCCACAACTTAGCAGTCAGCCAGCCTTGCTCAGAAGCAGTGATCCTCTGTCGGACAAGGGTGGCATTTTACAGTTGAGCGCAAAATAAAGCAGACCTTGATATCTTCATTTGTCCCTTTTTTTCCTGTGCATATTTCACAGTGTAGTGATTTGGGGTCCATCACGCGTCACTTGCTGGAGTTATAACTACAGAGCTCACTTGAAATATGTATGCACAGACAAACACGTGCAGTGAACTGAGAAGATTGAAACAAATCCTTACCTTTCATACCAATTTAAAGTTTTACTCTGGGTCTTAATACCACGGGTTAAAATGGTAAAGTGGTCTGTAACCTTTTTTGGCTTAAGTGTGAGGATTCTCTGCAAAGAAATTAATTGGGAATATTGTGAAATGGCTATTTAATAATTTCCCTACTTAGTGAATTAGTTCACTTTAAATAAGTCACAACCACTGGGAAATTTATTAATACTTACAGTGAATTTATGGCATGTAAAATTCTCTGTTATACCATAGGAAAGGATATATTTTCAAAATAGGAACAGTTTCTATTTATAATGATTTTTAAAATTTGTTTCCTTTGTAGTATGTAACTTCTATTTCTCAGATTTTTGTCATGTAAAAGACAAACACATGATGACTTATGAAAAATATTTCTAGAAGATTTTGGTTCAAATAAGCACTTGCAACCCTTGTGTGAATATGCTTGTCTGTACAGTAAAAAATAATGGTGGGGAGGGGAAAGACAGCCCTTGCTAAGCACTCTATCTCAGAAATTATACTTGAACATCATGACTGCTTGCTTAATTACTACTTTGGGGTAACTTTGCAAGGCAGGCATGACTAACTCCATTTTATATTTAAGAAAACTATGGGTCTAGGCAAATCATATTCTTTGGGTAAGTATTTCAATTATTTTTGAGGAAATTTAGATAGTACAGGCTTTATAGTATCATGAGATTCTGGAAATAGATATTGGGAAATTACAGAATATAGGATCTAGGGAAGGACCTTCCATATCATTTCATCCAATCATTCAGGATGAGAAGGTTAAGGCTCAGTTACCATGTGTGATTAACTTGCTGTCACCCAGCTATTGAGTGGCAGTGCTAAGACTAAGATGCTTCCCATTGTGTTCAGGGATTAATCAAATATAAAGCAGTGCTTTTTATTTTAGGGGAATAGCTTAACTTGTCAAGTCAGAGAGACTAACAATCCTTCACTTGCTGCTTACTAACCCATTTCTTAAACTGTATAGCTATTTTTGTTTTAGCATGAAATGTTCCTCAAAAGGCTCAAGTGTTGAATGCCTGGTTCCCAGTTGATAAATCAATCACTGATAGGTGATTGGATCAGAGAGTTCTGGTCTAAACCAGGGTTTAATCTGTTGATGGATTTATAATCAATGGATTCATGTGACATCTCAAGGTACAACCTGGTTGAGATGTAGTTCCCTGGGAATGTGCCTTTGAAGGGCATATTTTGCTGCTGGCCCCTTCATGTCTCACTCTGCTTCCTGACTACAATGAGGTGAGCAGCTGCATTCTGCCATGTCCTTTATCCATGCTGTTCTAGTTTGTCTCAGCTATGGAGCCAGGTGACCAAGGACTGAGACTGAGAAGCCATGAACTAATACTAACCCTCCTCCCTTAGCTGTTCTCTCAGGTACATTCTACCAGGAATAAAAAGCTAATACAATAACTAAAACACATTCTTCTAAGAGGAAATAGAATATGTAGGGTGCCTAACATAATGCTTGGTATATAGAAAACAATCAACAAAATGGTAGATACTATTAAATCAGGAATGAAGTACAATGTTAAAAGAACTAATGATTAATAGGGTCTTTGGAATGGGTGCAGACGTTAGGAATGTCTCATCTAGCATATCTGCTTTATTATCTGAAATGAATTATTATCTCTTTGTTCTTTCACATCTTAATAAGTTTTACTTTTATCTCTCAGAGAATCAGCAAACAATAACCAAGGGCAATCCAAGATGCTATATGAAAAATAGTGTCAACCTTCTTCTCTACAACCCCAGACTAGCCATCAGCAAACTTGGCTGGGTGATTTTACATCTGCAGAAGTGCTGAGGTAGAAGCAGAGCATTCTGTTGTGAGTTCTGGCAAAGGAAAATGGGAAGACAAATATAAGCTGCAGCATTTCTCTCCAGATAAGCATATATGTACAAAGCCCGTTTCAGCAGTAAGACACATGGGAGTGCAATGATATATACTCATTTATATAAGATCCAATTATACATTTCTAAAGCAAAGATTTAAATATTTCTGACATGTAAACTGTGTTAGTCATTGATCACATTTTATACTGAGAAATTTATTTTAAAACTATGCCCTTGCCAAGACTGTATGAAAAGTCAAAAGATGGTGCTACTCTATCAGGCCCAATGATGCTGAGTTGGTAAAGATCTACAATGAAGACTGAGTGGAAGCAAAGAACACTCAGAAAAATGTGAAAACAGTCTGTAGGGCTTACATAAGCTCTGTGCTTGGTTTAAGCATATTTTGGGGTATGAACTAATCAGTATGTCTGTGCTGGATAGCTTTAGTGTCAACTTCACACACCTGGATTGAGGAAGCTTCAATTGGGGAATTTCCTTCATTGGACTGCCCTGTGGCCATGTCTGTGAGGCATCTTCTTGATTGTTGTGTGATGTGGGAGGGCCCAGCCCACTGTGGGTGGTGCCACCCCTGGGGAGGTGTTGCATAAGAAAGCAGGCTGAGCAGGGGCCAGGGAAGCAAGCCAGTAAGCAGCGATCCTCCATGGCCTGTGCTCCAGCTCCTGTCTCCAGGTTCCTGCCCTGAAGTTCCTACCTTGGGCTCCCTGATGAACTGTGACACAGGAGATGTAAGCTGAATAAATCCTTTCCTCCTCAAGTTGGTATTGGTTGGAGTGTTTTGTCATAGTAATGGAGAAGGAGGTGTTGTAAGAAAGCAGGCGTAGCAGGGGCCAGGGAAGCAAGCCAGTAAGCAGCGATCCTCCATGGCCTGTGCTCCAGCTCCTGTCTCCAGGTTCCTGCCCTGAAGTTCCTACCTTGGGCTCCCTGATGAACTGTGACACAGGAGATGTAAGCTGAATAAATCCTTTCCTCCTCAAGTTGGTATTGGTTGGAGTGTTTTGTCATAGTAATGGAGAAACAAACTAGGACAATGTCCAAAAGTGAACGGAATGCTCATTTTGGGATCTACAGAAATCTTTTTCAGTAGACAATGCCAGAAGCAGTTGGCAACTCATCAGGATTTAACTTGCATGCTCCTATGCATGAAGACACCAGGTACTGGAGCAGCAAATCAGGGCAGCCAACAAGGGAAGGCACTAGGCAAGAGAAGCTGTTCTTTGGTACCTTGGTGACCAGCCACACACTGGCTAAGGGCCAGGGTGCTCTCTGATTTCTGCTGTTTCCTTCAGTACTGGAGGAACTCTGCTTTCCAGTGGAAACAGTGGCATACAGAACAATATTGGGATCCACCTGTATCATTAAGAGAAGGATGAAAGTGAACAAACAAACTAAAAGTTGACTTTTATAAATACGCATAATCAAAAAGGAGTTATCCTAGAACATGATACATTCTGACTGAGGGCATCTTCAAAAATCAGTGCTCAGTCTTGTTCCATTCAATTTTTTTCAATTCATATTTGCTGGGTACCAACACTGATAAGCAAAGACCCTGGGCTGTTGGGATGGATATTCTAAAATGGTTTTCACGTACAGTCTCTGACTCTGTCTCTGTCTCTGTCTTTCTCCCCCTCCCTTCTCCCTCTGTTCTTCCCTCCATCCTTCTTCCCTCCCTTCCCTTTCTCCCTACCTCTCCCTCTCATTCTATCTCACTCACGCACATGCATACAATTTCATGCTAAATTCTACATAAATTATTCAATTGTGTTAAAAACATCTAAAAACTAGTGTTATTTTCTGTTATAAAAACCAAAAATGAAGTATTTTGAAAAGGTAAAATATGAAATAGTCCTTGAAGAAACTTGAAGAATGGAGAAAATTTGATAGACATAGTGAACAAAACAATTATTGCAAGCAAAGTCATTTTAATCAGTATGCTTTAGGATTTGCTGGTAACCTCCAAAGGTAAATTTGGCCAAACTGCAGAAAGAGTCAAGTGAAGGCTGTAGAGTTAGGTGGCCGGTAGGGAAGGCAGGGAATGCTTTCAAGCAGAGGGACTAGATTACAACAGGTTTTTGTAATCAATCTGACATGAGAAGACAACATGGACTGTAGAATGGACATTTGGAACAATGATCAGCAGTCTATACAGTCTCCTGAGGATAAACAGAAATTAACCAAGACTTCTGAAATAGTTATGAAGATGGAAAGATGCGCACTGATGGGGGAAGCCTTGTACCAGTATCCCCCGGGTTCACTATCAGATCACAGAGACAAATTATCAGATTAGATATGCAGAAGGTATTTTTCACCTTTCAGTATGTCTTGCTTAGACTTAACTATTAAATCACTGTCCATACATGTCATCTGTAGGAACACTGCTATTTGACAACTTGACAATAAAATTTACTTCCTAAATTATGTGAACATCAATATTTTTAAATAGCAGTATGTACAGGACCATAGAACTATGCCAAGTTACACTTTAAGTATAAGAAATAATGTTGCTTCTATAACAAGTTAACTTACTTTCTAATGTTAAAAAGTCCATTTTATAGTTTCAGTAATACATATATTTGATGAATAGCAAATTACTTTAAAATATAAATTAAATAATTGATAAAGCAATATTTTTAAACATGGCCAGCAATAACATAAGGTATGCTATAGCAATTATTGTATAATGGAAGATAGACATTTTTAAGGGAGAAAGTTCATATGACTTCTTTATATGAAAATGAGAATTCTTAGGTGACACAGCTCACCACATAAGCAGATTTGACATAGATCTCTTTGACTACGTGTTCCCCAGATAGCCGGTGGTAGTTGAAATCTAGAAGGAAATCCCCCACAGTTTCTGAACAATGATAAACTATATTCTACTAATCCATCCGCCACAGGGTTCAGCATTTAAAGTAGCACTCTCACGCAACCTCCTAACTCCAAGTTGCCATTGTACTCAAAGCTCCCCTCTGTATCTGGGCAGAAGATTGTTTTGACTAGATTTAGACAGAAGACCTATAATGCCAACTGCTTCTTTGTACAGCACCTGCTGCCAGCGCCTAAATTCTTGTTATCTCCACAACATGGTTTAATCTTTTAACAGTTGGCTTATTGGTGAAGAGCAAAGGGGTCCTTTGTCTCTGCCTTGGGCTGGCACCCAGTATTAACACCATGCTGTTCTTCAAGAGAGATTTTGCTGGACAGTTCCCAAGTGACTCTACATAGGGCAGACACAGCCAGGCCTACATCAGTGTAACATCATTTTATTAGAAAAAGAAAAAGAAAAAAGAATCCTACCAACTCCTAAAACAGCCAAACACCTTTAAAAATCTTCTCCTGTGATCACATATAGCTTTTGTCCTCCTCTTCCTCCTTGAACTGTATATTTTTTTTAAATAATCATTTTAAAATTTAGACCAAAAGAGAAACATAAAACAAAAAACAAAGCGCTGTGAAAATAATAGATCAAGATCTGGTGACAAAGAACACGAAGCTGAGATGCTGCTAAACGCTGAGCTACCCCAAGCAGGGAAAGTGAGCACCCACATCCTGGGTCCTGATGCCAGAGGTGGACATTTCCCTCCAAATCATGGGTTTTTAAAAAACTTAAATATTATTATTGGAGTCGTCTGGTGTGTGTGTGTGTGTGTGTGTGTGTGTGTGTGTGTGTCTGTGTCTGTGTCTGTGTGTGTCTGTGTGTGTGTGTGCACACGTACATGTCCTGTGACTTGCAAATGGAGGCCAGAGGACAACTTTATGGAACTTGTTCTCTCCTTCCACCTTTACCTGGGTCCTGGGGATCACATTCAAACTATCAGATTTTTATAGCAAGTGCTTTTACCCACTGAGTCATCTCACTGGCCCAATGTGACTTCTTTTTTTTAATTTAATATGATACTTTGTCTTTGGACCAAATATTGGTGAGGCTCAAGAGAGAAAGAGTAGGGGGAATACTCTGACAATTTATAACCTAATATGCCATGAGTGTATTTGTGTATGCACACATGTGGGTAGAAGTAGTTATGCTGAGTCTGATTATCTAAGTGTATATATATATATCATATCTGGTATTAGAAATCCTTCTAAAGTATTGTCATGAATTAAAGTTCTTATTTATTCTTTTAGGTGTCTGTGTACACATCCCCTTTTAATGAATCATTATAATTTCACTTATCTGAATAAACTGTGCTGATGTAAAAACAATGATAAAGTAATGCACACATGTGCTAAGCCAATTAAAACTGCTTGTTGAGTTTTTATCCAAATGACTAACAATAATGAGGAATTTTCAATATTCCTGTGCAAATTCAAAAATAATAAAATAACCATTTATCTTTTCCTGCAGGTCTACTAAGAAGCTCACTAGAAGCTTACGAAAAGAGAACCTCACAGTCTGCAGCCTTCAATTTACTACCTAGAAATTTTATTAAAAATTTTACTTCTGGTAATATATGTAGTGCCAAGTTAAATACTTTTAGAAATAAATCCAACTATAAAAAGTGTTACAAAATATCTTTCTTTGTGTCTGCTGTTCCCGCCTAAATCATTCCCATCCTCTCACTTTATAGCTGATCAATCTACCCAACCCAAGGCCAAAAATGGAAACATTTAAGACATAATACATAATTAGCAAAGACACAATTATACAACCAAGCAAGGAAAACAACTTAAGATCTAGGTATGCAAGCCTCAAATAATTCCAAATTTTTAATCCCAAAATAAGGAAGAAGCTGGGGAATTTATTTAAAGTTCTGTAAAGGCAAAGAACTGTTTGCCTTTTTCTGTTCTTTGTGAAATAAGATTAATTGCACAACAACCTCATAATTTGCCAGTTCTAGATACATTCTGCTGGCATCCATAAGTGCTACATCTATCAATTAATTTGCAAGAAATATGCCATGATTCTAAAAATTGGTAATTCTCCTACTGTTGTCATAAAGAAAGCTGTGACAAAGGCACCTGATACCTAAAAAGCCAAGTCCTGAATATTAGAACTAAGAAAAGTTTCTCTTTCATTTTGGCAAAATTTAAGATATGCCAAACACCAGAGTCCAGGTTCAGCAATATTTTCCCATAACTAGGCATTCCTCCGAGTATTCTTCAATGATTCTTTTATATTAACTACCATGAAGATTAAATCTCATTCATTTCATGGAAACATATAATTTGATTGCCCTTAAACTGAGTCAATCTAAAAATGTTGCCAATTTATGCAACAATGGAGAGCTGTTGAAAGATGTTATGTGCCAAATCATCAATTTGCAGCAGATTCCAAATCTGTTCTTGAAATGGATAAAAGAGCAACAGGTTGTAATTGTCAGAGTTATATTGGTCTCCCACATTACAAATGGGGATTATATGTTCCAGATACTTCTCTGTAGGAAAGGTTTTACTTGTCAATATGAGACTTAAAAGAACAGTCAGGGGTTGGCCACTGATATCTCTATCTCCAGCCAATTTTAAAACCTATGCATCAAGAATATTGGCTTTTTCTTCCCTTCCCTCAAACCCTGTTGTAATCCTCTTAGTGCCTTCTTTACCTCAATGAGCAGCAAGATTCCACAATAAAATGCCCTGTAGATATCTGTCACCTCTGCCTGCATCCAGCTTTAAAGTGCTCCTTTTCAAGTTATTAAATTACTATTCCTGATGCACTGATCACCTCTCTGTAAATAATTGGAGACACTTTGCTGAAAGGATTTTAAAGGTTTCATAGCAAAGGGAGAGCCATTTGTCCTGAAAGCCTCACTTTACTGGCTGATTTATCAAGTTTTTGCTTTTTAACTCTATTTTAGTTGGACCCAAATGTATTCAGATTCAGTTTCTTCTTCCAAGAATAGTGCCAAACCATTTATTTAAGATGAATATTTTCTCATTTTAATTAAGTCATTAGAGTCAATTAATAATAGTAAATTAACTACAGACTATTTTCTGCCTTCTCGGTGCTAGAGAATCTTAGTGATCTTGTAGAGCACTAATTGGTGAGAACAGCAAAAAGAAAAGTCTCCTTTGGGCTCTCTTCCCCTGGTCTCCGTTTAAGATTCTTTTTTCTTCCTTCTAGTTTGAGCTGGTCTCTGTGAAGTGAGTTCATCAATTCACTTACTTAATTCAGTCTAGTATCTGAACATATAGATATTGCTGCAAGCACAAGAGGATGTGTCCTTGAGGAATCTTGCATCTACCAGGAAGGATAAGACAAGATCTTCCCAAGTTAGCTTCCTAACATGAGATCAGATCTTGCTATAGATCAAATATTTCCAACATCTTTTTTAGAAGAACAGAACAGTCACTGAATCCTTTCTGTTAAACTAAAACCCTTCTAATTCCAACATTCTCAATAGAATCTACTCTATGTACTCCCAAAGTAACCTGAAATAAGCCCAAAGCTGGGGAATGGTTGACTTTGAGCCATGAAGAAAGATGCCAGTTGCTCACTAGCCAGCCAGCCTATCCAAAATGTCAAGCTCCATGTTCAGTCAGAGACCCTGCCTTAAAAAATAAGGTAGAGAACAGTAGAAGGAGACATCCAAGGTCAACCTCTGGCCTCCATACATACATACATGGGCAAACACACACACATGCATACAACACATACTATTATTAGTATTAATATTAATTGTTAATAACAATTGAACAGCATCTAATTCAATATCATTATGAACAATGTAAGAGAAATTTTGTGGGACTCTTAAGGCCAGATTTATCATGTATAGTTTGAGGAAAGGGTGAGATAAAGATTTCTTGAAGCAGTCACAAATCAAATAGGGCTAGAGTGATGGGCAAGATTTCAAGAGCATTTATTGAATACCAACTATATATGCCAGACTCCATGCTAGGACATGGCACAAGACTGACAGAGATGGCCACAGGGCAGTGACAAAGGAAGAAAGGGAGCTTGAATTCCAGGTAGAGGGAACCACATAGACATTACGAGGAAGGCCAGAGTGCTTTCACCAGCAGGAAATGCACAACCTGACCTGGCTAACACACAAAGGATTTAACCAGTCTGGGCTACATGAGTTCCTGTTTCAAAAATCCATTATACATGGATATGTGCCTGTATACCTTTGTGTGTGTGTGTGTGTGTGTGTGTGTGTGTGTGTGTGTGTGTGTGTGTGTTTCTATGTATGTACGCCGTTCAAGATTCTTTAATAGCACTTGGGCATACAGAGATGAGAAAGATATAATGTCTGTGTCCCAAGAGTTGAAGCCCAGAAACCCAGAAGCCCAGAAGAGCAAATGTTTGTTCCAAAGCACAAACTCTAGGAAAAGTTTTCATAGGAAAAAATGGGAGTTCTGAGAATACAAAACAGCAGTGAATTCTTTTCAGAGAATCTGAGATGGCTGCATGGAAGACGGTGGAGTTGAGTACAGCCTTAAGAGTTGGGGCATGATACTGGTTAGAGATGTTATCTCAGGCAAGGGACAGCACAAGCTAAGGTTCAAGTATATCAGAAGCCTGTTACTACACACAGATTACTAGTCCAGCTGTCAGGTATGGTACAGAGATGATGAAAAGATTGGAGAGGCCAATTGAGAGTAGGGGTACATGGAATTTCACTAGCTCACAGTCAGGTATGCAAGGTTTTTGGAGCAGGAAAGTAATAGCATAACAAAGTTCTAATGAGGGAAGCCAACAGGATCAGACCTAGTGCAAATATAGCTCAATGTCAGAAGGTTTTGAAATATAAAAGGCATGAATTAGAGCACTATTCCATTTACTCTTAATTTCTAAATTTGCTCGGACTCAGACAGGACTAGAAATATTTATTTTATTCCACTTCTATAGTTATACCATTTCAATTCATATGCTTTTTGAAATAACCAAGATTTTCAGCATACATTTTGCTATGATAGAGACTCAGTGGGTAACATGGGAAAATTTAACTGAAATAGGTTTGGGCAATGTGTCTTTTACATTTTGTCTTAGAAATAAGAGATTCAGATTGGGTGGGCAGGGAATCCTGCTTCTTTCAGATACAAATATCATTCAGCGTGTCTTTGAGTTTTGATTTCCTCTTACTCAAAAACCAAAGTTTATAAACTGACATGAACAACAATTTTACAAAGAGTTTGTTAGCTAAGATATACAAAGAGAATTATTCCTCTTCAGATATTCTTAAAATGTCTTTAATAATTCAATTTGAATAAAAGTTATAGAAAGACAAAATTCCAAAGTATAAATTGATAAATAGATGTGGGAATAGATGTGGGTTTGGTTGCTATAAATTAGGTTTTCTAGATGAGTTCAGAACCATTAGATACATCGACCAATGAAGAAAATGAATCAGATCCTAATGTATAGAGAAATAACAGATAACCGACATATTTTCTCTTAAAGTATCTATATATTTGTATCTGCATGTGTGTGCATGTGTGTTTGTCTGTATGTGCACACACAGGCATGCATGATACAGCAAAATTGGTGGAAGCCGGTTCTCTTCTTTGACCATGTGGCATCCCAGGACTGAACTCGGGTGGTCATCCATGACTACAAGCACTGTTACTGACTAAGCCACCTTGCCAGCAGAAGGCAACAGGCATCTTGAAAGCTTTTTAAACAACTCAAACTCATTAGTTCAGCTGGCACAAAGAAAATATGACAATGAAACTTAAATAATATACTTCAAGTCAAATTTTTCCGAGTATGAATGTGATAGATTGTGTCAATTTTGAAGTACTTAATTAACAAGATGTAAACAGAAACATGTGCAGTTTTTGGTTTTAAGGTAAATCTTTTTAAAATAGTCACTGTGGCACTTTAGAATATTAACTGAATGTCCAATATATAAAACATGCCTTGTTGCAACCAATAAAATCTGACCTTGCTCTGCAGGAAATAGTTCTCCAGGTCCACCTTTTCAAATTGACCAGGTATCTGTTGGCTGGTGAAGTTAAAGTTCGCTGGAAATCCCTCACAAACTGCATAACTAAGAACAATAGAATATTTCAATTTTTTGTTAGAATAAAAACACTTTATAATATCATAATTTATGAATCATATTCTCTACTAGTGAAAGATAAACTGTATACATCATAACATTTTTAAATAGATTTGTTAACTATGTTAGCATTTATAAGTGGGAACATTTATTTATGATATTGGGCTGTTAAACTCCTAATTAATTATTAATAGAAAGAAAACAATGGGCCTGGAGAGATTGGTCAGTGGCTAAGAGCACTGACAGCTCTTCCAGAGGACCCAGATTTGAATCCCAGCACCCACATGATGGCTAACAATCATCTGTAACTCCAGTTCCAGGGGCCTGATGCCCTCTTCTGACTTCCATGGTCATTGCATGACATGGGTGCACTTACATACATGCAGGTAATACGCTCATACACATAAAATAAAAATAATAAATACAATATTTTAAGAAAGGAAACAAAAATAATCTTAGAGAGTGACTTGACATGGAAACTGTCTTCTGTGTTAAGTTTGTAGTTCAAACACACTAAGCTATGAGTAATAAAGGATATTTCATATGTATAATGTTTGGTTAAGCATGTTAGTTTGGAATTTTCAGGAGAGTCTTTGGAAGCACCACAGACTAGTTGGAACTCTAGGGGGAAAAGTGCAATCTACAGGGGTTAGACTTCATTCTTAGTACAGACAAGCCACTTATCTTAAAGGTGACCCAATCCTTATCTAAAACAATTACCTGGCCCATCACTGATCTATTGGAACATACCATACAGCACTGTATCCAATAGAAACCAATCTGGGGACTTTACATCTTATTACAGGGACACTGGCACATCCAAGTTCACTGCTGCTTTGGTTATACTAGCTAGGAGATGGAGTCAACCTACATGTCCATCAACAGATGAATGGATAAGAAAAATGAAGTACATACACAAAATGAAATATTTGGAAAAATTATAATGAATGAGTTAACTCAGGTCTGGAAAGGTAAATACTGTATATTCTCTCTTATAGGTCCTTGCTTCAAATCTTTTGTTTTGTGTATTTAATATGGAGCATAAGCAGAGGTCAGGAAAGTAGAAAGGGGCATTTGGCGAGAGTACAGTCGGGGAGGGGAATAGATTACAGGGAAGATAGTGAGGTAGTACATGGTGGGAAGGTGAAAAGGCTTAAGCTGGGAGGGGAGTGAGAGCATGGTTGGAATCAGGGGGAGAAGGAGAGACTAACCCAAGGGAAGTGGCATGAAAAGCCATATGAAAGCTTACTATCTTATAACCCAACTTAGAAAAACAATAAGTGAAGGGATAGAACATGCATCAAGGTGAAGAAGGGGGAATACTGAGGTTAAAGCAGGGATAGGGCGAGGAAGGGGTAGAGGGTGGGTTAACCAAATTAAAGATGTCTGTAAAAGCTTCATGGAAATCCACTTGTAAGCTGATTTTGAAATACAACTTTCTGAAAAGAGTGATTTACCCTGCATGAGTGGACAATGCTGCTGCCAGAATGCCTATTAAATGAAAAAAGCGGTACAAAACATGGGATATCTCCCTATGAATTATTGGTTAGGAAGGCTCCAGAGGCCTCCACAACAACACAGGCTATTACCATTGCCTTTGCTTACCCATTGTCTTTGTTAGCTTTCTATTGCTGTGATAAAAACACTGATCAAAGCCAACTTGGGGAGGAAAAGATTTATTTGGCTTACAGCTCACAGTCCATCTCAAGGGAAGCCAAGACAGGAACTCAGGGCAGAAACCTGGAGCACAGACCACAGAGAAACACTGCTTACTGGTCTGCTCCCATGGACTGTGCTCAGCCTGCTTTCTTATACAACACAAGACTACTTTCCAGGGGTAGCACTGCTCACAGTGGGCTGGACCCACCCATACCACTCAACAATCAAGAAAATGCCCCACAGACATGGCCACAGGCCAGTCCGATGGAGGAAATCCCTTAATTAAGATTCCCTCTACCCAGGTGTGTCAAGTTGACAACTAAAGCTATTCAGTGCACCTACCATAGCTACATGGCAAGACCTTATTGCTGAAGACACTCAACTCTTGGGCTGAAGAGCATAGAGAAATCAATCTTAAATTGGCAAGGAAACTTCCTCCCTGCTGACTAGCTTTCACAATGCTAGAAGATGCTATGCAGGCCACCGCCAGTGAAAGGTATCATGGTCTTATCCATCGCTGGACTGCTGTGATACCAACTTGCCAGACAGAAGTGCCTACTGATGCAACAGTGGCACAACTCTTATATGAACTGCTTTCTTATTAGATTTGTGGCCTGCCACAGGAGGGAATTTCATGCCTCCTTCTGTAATCCTGGTCAAAAGCCCATGACTCAGGTCATAGGCCCTAGGGTAGAACCTGCTATTGTTACTTTGCTTAAATTATCATGCTGTCAAATTGCTTTCTAAATATTTATTTCTGTACCCACAGACCTGGGCTGCTGTCAGTCTTGGTCAGAGAAGCTTCTATTTGCAGTGAGCAGAAGTCAGTGAAGAGATGAAGAACTGGTCAAAGTACTGAGAATAACGGACTGAGTGTTCATTCCTAAATGGGACATCAGTATTTATCACCATGGCCCAGGGAACATTGTGGAAGAAGAAGCAGGGAGAATGTAAGAGCTGGAGGATGGAGGAGTGCTGTGAAATGCTGCCTTCTGGACATGGCATGGCTGTTGCAATCATGATCTCATAGCAGCTGTGGTTACCTGCACAAGACCTATACAAGATCAAGCCATCCAAAGCCTGGCACAGACAGGATAGAGGATCTCCAGGCTCCACTCCACACTGAGGAGTTATTGGCAATGGATAGTTACTGGAGAAGAAAGAATCATTCTTCATTGAAGATGCTGGTAGATTTCCCATGTTCCAGTGGATGGCCTCACACCAGGCACATATGGGCAGCTCTAACTGAGTTTAGTGGACTATCAAAAAGAAGACATGAGAGGTTGTGGTGGCACACACCTTTAATCTCAGCACTCAGGGGGCAGAGGCAGATGGATCTCTGTAAGATCAAAGCCAACATGGTCTATGTAGCAAGTTCCAGGCCAGCTTGGGCTGCAGGGAGGAGGCCCTGTCTCAAAAGAAGCCCCCCAAATTTTTTAAGAAAAAGAAGACATGAAGTTGGGAAGGGGCTTCTTGGGAGAGGATAAGGAAAACTGAAGAGGGGAAATAAGGATAAATATAATCATACTTCATTGTATACATATGTGAAATTTTCAAAAATAAAGGAAAATAAGAAACCAGTCTGGGGGCTAGTAATAGCAAATTTAGCAATACTCTGTGAAATATGAAAAATAAGAGCATGACTATTATATTTCAAATGATCCACTTTTGAGTTTAGAAACTTCAGATGGGGTATAAAAATTAACTAAATTATCAAACAAATTTAGTTGGCATTAGTAAAGGTAGCTTCACATTTGTTACACTTAGGGACCTAGATCTAATTTGAATTCATTCTGTAAAATAGTAGTCACTGTATCCAAGGAAGCAAAATTAAAAAGAGCTACAAGATGGGGTAGGCTATGTAGCTTAGTGGTAGAATAGGAGAGGACACAAGTTCAAATGTAAATTCCTAGCAGAAGTTTAAGGGAAAAGCTTTTGGCAGATTTTCTTTTAAAAACCTGTTCATTCATTATTTGTGTGTATGAGCGTATATGTATGCACACACGGGCACACTTGCATGTGGTGGATGCACATGTGAGGAGGTCAAAGGACAACTGTGTGGAGTCAGCACTCTTCTCCCACTGTAATGAGGGTTCTGAGGCTCGAACTTGGTTTCCAGGCTTAGGTAGCAAATGCCTATCCGTGCTGAGCTATCTCACCAGCCTGGTTCTAGGCAAATTTAACAGCTTGGAAAAAGATTCTTGCACACAAAAGAAATCTTCCTATAAATGGAACAATGGTCATTTATAAAAAGAATGGTGATGAGTTATTTTCTGTCTACCAAAAAAGAAAGAAAGAAAGAAAGAAAGAAAGAAAGAAAGAAAGAAAGAAAGAAAGAAAGAAAGAAAGAAAGAAAGAAAAGAAAGGAAAGAAGAGAAAAAAGAATAACTATATCCAAATCTTTCATGAAAAGTGCAAGCAGTCAATGGGGGCTAGAACCGTGGTTTAAACCAATCCTAAGGAAGACCAACTATGCTTGTCACTGTCTAGAATGAGCAGCCTCATCGGACTGCTTTTGGCTTTCTGTCTATGCCCTGCCTTCTTAGCTGTATATTAAAGTTGTAACTGTTTAAATTGTTTAATTTAAATAAATTAAATTTTCAGTTCCTCAGTCCCAGTAGTCATGAAACGTGCATCCACCAATAAGAAGCCCTTCTGGACTGTGCTGGACACGGGGAAGCATCTAGATCCTTAAGACTGATGATGTGGGTTAGAATCCTGGTTCACCAGGTGCCAGGGTGTGACACTGAGCAAACTACCTCTTTTTGTCTTGGTTTCTGTCTCTAAAAAATGGAATAATAACAGGGACTTCTGTGATTAAAACTCTCATTTGAGAATTAAATAAAATGTTACACAATTAGTTTATGATTTTGTATGGCATGCAATCAACTCTGACAGAGTGACAGCTTTTATTATTTACAGATAAGAAACTGGCACCCATCTGCTCATAGCAGTCATGAGCGAGATGAGGCTAAACTCCCAGATCCTCATAACAATTCTCCACTCTTCCTTCCACTGTGCCATGGAGCCCCAAGCACACTTTATTTGTTCTCATTTTATCATCATCAAATCAAAGGTGTAAATGTAAGGATTCGAAGAGAACATATTATTTTATATTTTAATGAATCCACTTAAGGTTACTGATTTGGAAATAACCATTAAAACAGTTTTTATATTCCAAACAAAATTGTGACTTCTTCAAAGCAGAAACTGCTCACTACATCATATGATTTCTTTAAAAAAAAAAAAAAACAACAACAACAACAAAGGGAAGTCTTTCAGGCCTGACCTCATTATATCATGAAGCAAAAATATAACAAGAAATTGCTTAAAGATATTTAAAGAATTTATTTTAGTGCTTCAAATCTCTCAGTCTGGAAATCTTGAATTGGGTGATAGCTTACTTTAATTATACACATATTAATTTACTCATCATATCCGAGTCTTGGAGCAGCATTAGCATCCAGGAAGGTCTTATAGACAACAGTGACGCCATCTCTGGCAAATGCAGCCACTTGGTCAAAGGTCAGAGTCAAAACAGAGTTTAGTGAGATCTGAAAATAGAAAAAAATATTAAATCTACCTGCAGATAATACATATTGAAAGTTGAGTGCAATAAGCAATAAGGTATGGAAATCAGTGCCTAATAAAATGCACTACTGTTGGTATCTTATATTGATACCTGAAATCTACATTATAGTTTATTTAGCTGATTCATGATGTGCAAAAGATAGTTGCAACTTGTGTAATTTAAAAATAATTGCAACAATGAAAAAAATTTAATTAAAAAATAAAATTGATTTTTTACATAATTTATTTGTCATGTATAACTAATTCATATATATATATCCACAGTGATGTCTGGAACTGGTAATTAAATGATTCCACAATATTTCACTATAAACAGCTATTTTTTGTGAGCTCACTAAGTATTATTAAATCTTAAACTGATTTGAGTTTCACATCTATTATTGGGCACATTGTTTTAGGTGAATTTGAAAATTAAAATCAAATTGAAAATATTTTAAATATAATGAATGGTCTTCTATGATAATTCTTCTCTAGACTGATAAACATTTAGTATTTAATTCTAGAATTAAAGGACACAACCACATCATCTGTGAATCTTATTGCCAAAAATATTTAAACTGAATCTAGCCATGATAAAACAGACAAATCTAGCACATGGGACATTCTATCAGAAAACTGCTTGAATTCTTCAAAAACAAACTAGTATGATGAGAAGCAAAGTATAAGTGGAAGGAATAGTTTAAATTAAAAAGAGCTATAGAAGATAACCAAATGTAAAACAGGAAGCCTATTTGGATACTGGGTTATACAAAGCTCGACAGTGCATTTTGGGTAGCTCAAATACAAGCAGTATGTTAGACAATAATATATTATTATAAAGTGCTAGATATTTTAATGTGGTTTTGTAGAAGAAGATCCTGTTCTTCAAGCTGCTGAAGCATTTAGTAGTAAAATGTTCATAATAGTCTAGAATTATTTTCAAAGGGGGTAAACAAATATGGAAATCTCATTAAATGGGTGAATCAAGATCAAGAATGTATATGGATTCATTTTAATATTCTTTCCAAAGAATATTAAATTTCTATTTTTCAAAATAGAAATTTGGGAGGAAAATTCAAATATTGACAAATATTGGTCTGTACAAATTAATAGACTGACCCTTTATGTCAAAATTAATTATATGTACTAGAATTATTCCCAAAAATAAACACTATTTACTTAGCCCATATTTTATATTTTCTCAGTATATTTTAAACTAGTGGGTAATACATTTTTTAGAAATACAAATTTTAAAATTCAGCTGGTGGCAAGATGCTGTCGTGGCTCCTTTATGCTCTAAATCACATTAGCATTTTATATTTAAAACAAAAATAATTCTATTAAAATAGCTATGTAATACAAGCAAATACATGAACTTAAAATTTCTCCAGCTAAAACCATCAACTGATTATAGACTAATCCATATTATGTACTACATAATAAAAATAATGCCAGGAGTAGCCTTTTGCTATTCATTTCACAAATATAATGAGCTAAGTATACGTGTTTGATCTTTAAAAATACTGAATTATAGAAACATCTAGTAAGTTGCTGCTTTCACTTTAGCAATGACATTAAGAAGAAATAATGCTGACATATATTTGATTCAAGTCTTTCCTTGAAAAAAAAAAACTAGAAGGGAATACTATATTATATAAGAGTTTTTGCTACTGTAAAATCTCTTATTGTTTTTATCATTGTAAAAACAATTCTACTCACAATGTAATTAATCTCTTGAAATTTGCCTATAATAGAATAATGTTAAATTCCTTAATGATATCTTTAATTCTATAAATTATAAGGCATAAGGAATCAACACATATCTTAATTTTATTCTATTGGGACAGACGGCACAAAATTTTGTAGCATGCCATCAAAAATTACCCTATCAACTTTCCCTAATACTTCATGGATTTCTAAGAATATTGTTGTTTTAATAGGTGAAATTTTGAACAAATAACAAATCCAATCAGTTCTCAATTTGCTGAAATGTAGGTCTGTTTCTACAGTTTTCAATGTAATTAAAGTGAGATCAATTATACCCTACACAGAAAATGATTTCCCTTATTCTGCTCTACTACTAAATAATAAGCTAAGAAATTAAAAATATGCCAGAAAAAGTGTGTTTAAGTTTCCTGACAAGCAGTTACAGAATTCATCTGGATGTATCCTGTCAAAATATGCATAAATTCCCAAGATGTTCAGCACAAGAGTCCAGCTCATCAGCGCCTGGATATCGCTGCCTTCCTTCCTTCAGAGATACAGATAATTTTATGCAGGAATTTACCAATCTACAAAAATTTACACAATGCTCAGCAATAACCAGTAATTATTGTGAAATAATGCAAAGCACCATGGAGGAATATAACTTCCATAGGAGAGGCTTACAGGCTTTACCAATTTATCTTTATGGTCCTGTCACTGGTGCTTAAAAGGTTAAGACTTTATTTGTGAAAACATAGAGATATAGTGGGGAATCATGTTGTCTACAGCTTTATAAATCTTGCTTAAGATCCTTTTCAATTACCATCCATTTCTCCTTTAAAAAGGGACAAAAAAATAGAGGAGAGGAAGCAGGTCAGGGCAGTGTGCGACAATGACAGTGTGATGGGCTTGGGCCCCCTGTGGCGTTTCCATCTGCTATCATTAAGGTGACTACTCAGACATGAACAAATCCCTCTTGCTGTGCTGACAGGCAGACTTCAAGAACTATGACAAGGCATTAAGACAGAACGGGGGGGGGGGGGGGTCAGTCATAGTCCGTAAACAATGCTGTCTCACACACACAAAAAAATGCCCCTGAAATTTTATCAGAATTCAAAATACATTTTTTAATGCATTCAGGGCGTTACTTGGTTTCTCAACTTTCCTGCTAAAGTAGCTCACCCCTGGAAAGGCCTAGGACAGAGTAAACACCTTGCTCCTACCTGTATGCTTTCCCATAAGAAAGCCATATTTTTTGCTCATTCCTCAGCAGCAGTGGATTCTTAATTTCTTGACCATGCTCATCAAAAAGCCGGACTGAAGAAAAATTGAGGCCTTGTGAGCTGGAAGCCCCTTGAAGACTTTGATGGAGCTTGAGAAGCAGCTGATGGAGGCAAGGACCGGTGAAGGGGAGGGAGTAGAAGACACAGCCAAAGTGTGAAAATCTGTGATAAACTGTCTCTACTCTAACAAACGAAGTCCAAACAAATGCTAATTAAATTCATATAGAATGTTAAAAGAAGTGAGAAATGAAGGCAATGTTTAGCTCAGTGTAAAGTAACAAAGTGAGAGTGGGCTTTTAACCAGCAGGGGGTGCCACAGGCTTGTGATTGAGCTCTGACCCTTTGGCACAGGGACTGAAAGTAAATGTGACAGTCTCGCAGAAAGAGCATTTAGCTTCCACGCACAGTAATAGTCCTCTTTGATGAGGGTTATGCTTTTCTTGTCTGAGCCACAGGATTTGGCAGGGGCCTTCCAGACCAAATTAAAGTTTTACAGTAGGCTATCCTCGTTCACCAACAAGCTCCAGGTGGGGGTAATTTACCACTTACAGGACTGCAACAATAAACATAAACTCAGGCTAAGTTGACTAAAAATTCTTCTACAAACATTTTAATTGCAAGCCCTACAAAGCTCAGGAATGTTTACAGGAATGGATGTTTGCAAGTTCAGAATAAGACATCATTAGATTGCGCACGACCTATGAAATGATGTCATTTGATGTTTTTAAAAATATTTTATTTATTATTTTTATTATGTGTGTATGAGTATATTGCCTGCATGTATGGGAGTGCACCCGTGTCGTGCAATTGCTGATGTTTTAAATGCCAGCAATGACAGGGTTTTGCTTCTGCCTTATAAGCAGAGATTACATTATCAAGAGCTTGAATTTAAGACACAATTCATACCTAAGGTAAATTAAATAAACTGTGGGCACGTGTGGTATTTTAAAAAGATATAGTCCGTTGTCATCTTCCACCTTTGTTTCTGCACTCTGGCCCTGCCTGTCCTGCTTGGAAGCGCACACTGCCCAGCACTCTCCCTGCCTTCCATCACTGGCTTCCTTTTCTTCCCTTCCTTGTCACTTCTCGGGGTCTTGCAATTTCTTATTCTGTAATCCCTGCAGGGCCTTGGGTAGAGTTTTAGTCCTTTCTTGCCTATCTGTGGCTCAGAATTTCTTTAATTTTTTTTCCTTTTTTCCTATTAATTTCCACTGAAGGCATATGAGTGCTAAATACCGAGGCTCAAAAGAAAAGAAGGGGCAAGTTTCAGTCCCCATATACAATTCAGGTGTCTGGTTAGTTGACTATAAATTCTTGACTAAGTACAATAATAATTTTTTTGATCAGCAGCTACTCTTACAGAACATCTAAGAATTGAGCATTGTTCCAGTTAGAGAATATAATGATATCTCCAACTTCAAGTCTTCTGCTGTCTTTATTGCGCCAAACTTTTAGTGCTGAGTAGCAAAAGACTAGAAACGTGGACACATTTCTTATTTCATTAAAGTTAATATTCCTCAGCAAGCAGAACCAAATCCAATGTACTCACAATGGTGTTTACTATCCTTTAAGCTGTTTGAGAGGCAAAGGCATTAGTGAAAACCTGCACTGTTTTGTTTTCGTGGGAACTGCACACATATCTGAAATCTATGTACTGTATTTTCAAAGCCCTGCATTTACTTCTGTGTGGTGTCAACCCTTGAGCTTAGTTTGCTACATTGCTATCATTTCAGAAAACATGTAATACTGGTCATTTTTTAAATCACAAAGATTTTGCTTTACAAATATCACTTCTTGGTAAAGGGGAAAGATACAAAAGATCTAAGGCCTGACCTTAGAAAAAAATATGTGCACAAAGGCCAAAAAGCCAGGAATGTGCGGAGGAAGTGGGCTGTGAGTACCTGACCACTTAACCAAATTAATTCACTTTCACAGGAGTTGTGTTGCAATCTCTATTTTCTCAACTTGGTGACAGACTGCACTTTAGGTGTTCAGAGATGAACATTTGGTAGCCTACAGGAGGTAAAGGCCCTGGTGCCTTTCATCTGTAGGTCATTGAGTAGGGCTGGGATGTGGAAACCAAAAATTGTGATAATCTTCATCCATTTATCTTTAAAGCTATGATCACCAGGCCTTTATAGGATAAGAATTTGTTCCGAGATCTGCGAAGAGTATGACGTTTCTTAGGATAGTGACTGAGGGAACTATGAACACAAGGGAGTGGTCTTGTTTATGTATCACAAAGTGCTCTCCCTAACAAAGACAGCTACACTGCCTGTAATTCAAGTTCTGTACACCACCCCCAGACTGACTTGCAAATAGAAGCAAAGCACAATTTCAGTGTATCATTAATCAATTCACCAAGTTTCCATGGAATTGCCTTGTGTAAGCCAAGTCCAGTTTCAACCATTTACTAAAATCTAAAATATTCTAATAGGAAAAGGCTAGGAGACAGGTAGAAAAATCTAGAGGGGCTTTTGTACATTGTAATTTGTATCAAGGTATGAAAAAATAAAAAAAACATGTAAAGCTGTGGATCTGTCTCTAATCAATCAAGGTAGCATTTTCCTGGCTCCTCCGGTTCAGCTAACAATCCAAAGACAGTCACACACCTGAGACACAACTTTTGTGATTGGCTATACAAGCCAGAGATGAATACTTCCAGGGAAGATAAGCCTGAGGGCGCGAGGCTTAAGGGAGAGAGGAGCAAGCGTCTGAACAAAGACTGGTAACAGAGCCCAAAACACTAGTGTGCACTTAGGCTCATAACCCCAATTTGTAAGCAACAAAGGTGTTAGTACCCCTTTATGCAAAACAAAGGCCCCAAATAAAGACCCTGAACATGTTGGTTCTGACTGAAAAACATCCCAATTGTCTGAAAAATAGGCAAAGGTAAGAGTACATAAAATAAACCAGCGGGACTTGCTCACAGTGAGCACAGAAGATCAAGGCTGTATGTTAGTCAGTCAGGGTGCTCAGCTTAGAGACAGTGCAAACCCAGAGTATCCCCTCCACTATATAGCATGCCACTTCTTTTTAAAGCAGAGAGAGAGAAAATCAGAGACTGAAAGAGACAGAGAGAGAGAAGGGGGAGGGATCCAGCAATCTTGTATTTAAACCAATGCCTAGAAACGTTTTCAAATACAAACACAGTGATGGTTAAGATGTTGCTAGGTAAAGGTCCAAGAGTTAATACTCCACTATAGCTCAGCTTTCGAATAAATGACTGAACTTTTATAAACTACGTTAAGATATAATTGCCTACATTAGCTGTAAGGTGCATGGGAAATACATTCATAAACAATACTCACTCTTTGCATTGTATCGTCACTTTGAGTTGGGCTATTAGACTCTAAATCTTTTCTACTGATATAAATTGAGATCTCTCCAGTATCTTTACCATTTTCAAATACCTAGGAAACAAACACATTGAAAATAAAAATAAGTACATGTACACACATATAAAGGGAACTGTACAAAGCAAAATAATAATAATAATAACTGTATGAACACGTGTACATAATTGAAAATCAAGAGTATTAAAATGAGCAAAATCAGGCTGAGAGTTTCTTTGGTTTCAATAACTAATCTGATTCACATTCCCAACCATCTTAAAATAGAATAAAACTCAGACGTTGAAGGAAGAATCACTCACCACAGAAGATGCCTAAGTGGAGAAAACATCAGCAAAATGGTCAGCTAACAACCAATTAACTAGTTCATTTCAATCTCCTTGGAAAAATGTAAAGCCACAAATGACATGAAGAATGTTCATGTTGTATTTAAAATGTATCACTAAAGGGAGATTAAACCTGGCAAATTGTTGCATAACAGGACAGTGAAAGTTGATCCATTTTATGTGCACATATTCAATGAGTTGTTGAGAAAAAGAGATAAAATATTGCATCACGCAACAGTCACTGGACCAAAAAAAAAAAAAAAAAAAAA
>NW_008330735.1:4330206-4339164 GCF_000622305.1 Nannospalax galili
ACATGGTGGGCTTCGAGAGATGGTTCAGTGGTTAAGAGCACTAACGGCTGTTCCAGAGGATCCAGGTTTGGTTCCCAGCACCCACATGCAGCAGATAACAAGTCTGTGACTTCAGTTCCAGGGGATCTGACTTCCTCTCTGACCTCTTTGGGCATTGCACAGTAAGAGTGCATTAACATACATGCAGGCAATATACTCATACACATAAAAAAATTTTTTTTTAAATTTAAAAATGAAATATTTTAAAATACATTGTATGAAACTTAACAAAAATTCAATAAAAAAAGAGTCATAGGCAAAGAACTGCGGAGTCACTGCACTTGGTGCTCTCAGTGAGCAATGGTGCTGTGGTAGACTTGAGACTCTCTTTCCCGCGGGCACTGGTTTTCCCCAGAATTTAGAATACGGGAAGTTCAGTGGGAGGAGAATCTTACGGCTCGGATAATCTCTTTCGGTCTCTAATCTGAACCCAAACTCTTAACAGCGTTCTGCAAGGTCAGTGCTGACAGAAGCTCAGGGTGAAGAGCTTACTGATGTTCTTTTGTGGATACCTGCTAGACACGGAGTCAGAGTGTGGCAAATAAAAGTCCAGAAAATAGCAGCGTGAGCAGCACTAAACCGCCAAAGTAGAGCAGCCGGGCAGAGTCCGACTCCACCTGCTGCCTTCACTAGGTCACTGCTTTGTTCACTGTGGACAACGACACTTCCTATGCCATTTTTCTGAAGTCAAGCCTCTAGTTTTTAACCTCGGAAATATGGCTACTTACAATTGCTAGTCCCTAGATGCTATTTGCCCACCTTTGCATGACTAATATTTTTGCTTGTAATGCCCAATGTTTAAACAAAGTTTACTAACCTTAAAGTTTCCACAATGGATGAGACAGGAAAATAAAAACTCTCCTACCTTATTTTCCTACTTCCTGATCACTGGTTTAAGAAAAAGCACCTATTGAAAGTCTTCCTAGTGGCTCCCGACATGGCTTCATGTCCCACAGCTCTAATGTTAAATTTTCATCTGTGGAGTAGGATGATGCCAAAAGCCAACTGGGGCTAGCCTTGGTCCTCGGGAAGTAGTGGGGCTTGGTGTTTACACAATTTGGTGAACCTTTTCAAACAACAAGAATACAGAACTAAAAATGCAAAGGAGGATATGAAATATTCATTTAGAAGAATAGGAAATCGTGATGTATACACATTAGAACCTAGAAAATAATGATCCAGATCCTCTATACAAACATGGTAGCTAATGACAGCTGAAGGAAGCCTAGGAATAGGAATTTACATCTATGCCCCTAGTTGTGAGAGATAGAGATTTCAAAAGTCTTCCACATGCCAGTATTTTTACTTTCCCTCAGGGTATTAACTTTTCTTGGGCATGATTAAATTAGTTGACACCAATGGTTCACTGTAATGTTGTAGATACATGTATTCATTTGAAAAATATTTGCTGAGTTCTGCTATATGCCACATACTGGTCAGGTGCTTAAAATATATTATGAACTAAGATTTCTGCTCTTGGGGTTATTACTTTGCTGGATAAGAGAGAGGGACAGATAATAAGCAATATACAAAGTAAATAAGAATATCATCTAGTGCATGAAGGGTACACCTGGAGTAGTGGGGCTTGGAGTTTACACAATTTGGTGAACCTTTTCAAACAACAAGAATACAGAACTAAAAATGCAAAGCAAGACATGAAAGATTCATTTAGAATAGGAAATCGTGATGTATACACATTTAAAAGCTCATATAACAAAACCAAATAAATTCAATGACTTCACAATGTTTTCATTAATTAACTCATTAATTGGGCTTATTCTTTGATCATTTCACATGGTAGTTCTGTAACACTTTCTTTTTAAAAGGACAGGGAGTGGTTGCCTAGCATGCACAGGGACCTAGGCACAATCCCCAGTACCTAAAGAATGGGGGAAAAGATAGGTAACTTGCTCTTCTTCATAGAAAATAGTAGTATGACTAATTAAAATTTTGTTCCTGATTAGAAAAGTTTCTCTGAATTTCAAAATCATGTTGGCCAATTCCTAAAGGTCCTAAGGACTGATTTTAAATTTGATAAAACCACCAGGTTTCTTTAAAATATAAGCTATAAAGTGTAGAAGAATTTTCTACTAATTAGTTGGCTCTGTTAATTTCATAGCATGTTTGTCGTCTGCTATTCACTCACATGTTTTCTTGGCACGCGCTCTGGTAACAGAAAACAAAACCTGTTATGACCAATCAGTGGGAGCCATCTTTCTATACTCAAATGATTAACCTAACTAAACTATACAGAGAAGTGACTACATCAGCTTCTCATTACATTCCAATATGTCAAACTAAATATACCTCTGTGAATACCTCCAAAGGTCCACGTGCTAAAGATTTGGCCCCAGGGTAGTGCTATCAGGAAGTCGTGGAACCTTTAAAAATCAGCCTACTGGAAGGCCCATAGATCACTGTTGCTGTGTCCTTGACGGATGTAGCAGAATTCCAGACCTTGGAAGCATTTTTGCTCCACAGTATATACCTACCCTGTTACGTTATGTTTGCTCAAAACCATGGAGTGAATCAATCATGGATTGGAACTCTCCCCAAACAGTGAGGCAAAATAACATTTTCTATTTATGTTAATTATCTCTGATATTTAGTCATAGTGACAGAAAGATGGCAAACATACCCTAAGCCAGTATTCCCTTAGCCATACCTCAAAAGTGCCTGTCTCCACTATGCCACAGCTCAGTACAGGGGAGCACATGAAAAGAGGAAACTGGACTGGAAGAGAGAATGGTCTTAGCCAATTATAGTTAAAGCATGTTTGCAAATGTTACAGGAATACATGCTCATGTGAGAACAACAACCCTTTGCAATGTTTCTGGAAGAGTCTTAAGCATTGGCTTCATGCTCAGTGTTGCTCTGTGTAGTAAACATTATGTACAGAAGAAAAGACACAGCAAGATGGGGGCTGTACGCTATGAGCTTGGGGTCATGGAATGGGATGGATTCATCTCATGAAATAAATGATCAAGATAAACAAAGCAGCTATTGGAGCAACAATTTGGAATTAAGGAAGACAAGCAGATAACTTGGAGGAATGCATTGCAGGCAGAGAAAAGCCACAAGAGTAAAGAAACTAAACAGAAATGTCTAGTACACTCCTTGAATGGTAAGGAAGCTACTGAAACTAGAGCCTGTTACCAGTCAAACAAGTTTGATGCAGCAATTACTCAAACACATTGTTTCTTAGTGTTTTCAAATAGGGGGGTAGAGGAGTGAGTGTGCCATGGGGGGGCGTGTGGCAGTCCAAAGACAACTTTCCAGGGCAGACTCTCTCTCTCTCTCTTGTTTTTGATGCTGTGCAGAGTACTCCAGGCAGGCCAGTCTACAAGCTTCTGTGAAATTCTCCTGACCCCTCTTCCCATCTTTTCATAGGAGTGCTGGGATTACAGAGGTGTGCCAACACTGACAGCTTCTTTGTTGTTGCTGGTTAATGTGTATGAGTGCTTTGCCCTCTTGTATGTAAGTGTACCATGTGTGTGCAATGCCCATCGAGGCCAAAAGAGGGCTTAGAATCCTGGAGCTAAAGTTATGGATGGTTGTTAGCTGCCATATGTGTGCTGGGAACTGAACTGGGGTCCTCTGGCAGAGCAGCCTGTGCTTTTAGCCACTGAGCCATCCCTCTGGTCCCCATGTTTTGCTTTGTTTTGGGGTTTCAGGGTTAGAGCTCAGGTCATCTGGCTTGCACCATTAGTGCCCTTACCCACTGAGCCATCTCCCCATCCCTGGCTCACATTTTTAAAAGGATCATTATCATTACTGGTTTGGGAATAGATTGTAGAGGCAAAGGTAACTCAAAAAGTACATGACAGTCACTCAAACCACAGTATTAACAATGGACATGGCAATAAAGTCAGTTTATGTTATTTGTTCCAGAGCCATGTTATTTGCTTGGGTTTATTAGTGGGGCGGGAAAATAACCTTGATAGCCAGCCTAATATTACTGAAACATGATTTATATGGGTGTAAGGTAATCAACATAAATATAATGGTTCATATTTAGTATTTGTAAAGACGTAAACATAAAATGAACACTAAAGTAATTCTATTTATTGAAAGTATTTCATAGACACTATGACCAAAACTTAAACTATATAGGGTAGCTGACTTGGATGGGAATTTGTGAGCCAGTACTGCTCTTTGATAAGTTTGCCTGGCATCACTAACAACATCACTTTCAGGGCTGTGGAAAGCCTTGTTCAGTACCATTGTCTGACTTTTAAGGCTGTAAGTCTGGTTAAGAGCTAGCTGTTGGGGAACAGCGGGTTCTCAAACTCTCCCCAACCACTGGGCAGACCACCCAGGAAGTTCTCCAGTGAGTGAGCAGAAGGCCAAATGCCTAAGCTTCAAAAATACCTCAGGGTACAGTGCTGTCAAGAGGCAGTAATAGAAAAATGACCCCGCAGTGTGTTGCCAAAAGTTAGGAGGCTGAACAGTAACTGGATTTACTCCTAGAGATCTGGTGCAGATAAATAATAGAGGCTCACAAAATCATCTGGTATATTTCAGGTGAATATAATCTAGAATGTTGGAATAAAAGTAAACTTACATGTTGTCTCAGATGGGGTTACCCTGGAAGAAAACACTGAAATGAAGACTTTCCTCCAGGAAGTTTACGGGGGAACACTCAGGAGCAATGGTGGTGACCAATGGAATCATTGACTTGCAGGTGCAATAGAGGTGTCTCTATTGGAGTGGTCCTTGAGATATGTCCAGACACAAGACAAAGGAGGCACACTTTTGAACCTATCTACTAGACAAAGGTTGCCTCCAATATGGATGCCTAACTGTAGGGAAAAAAGTTCCTTCATACTCAGGAAGAATGAAGCTGTGGAGCTATGGGGTGGGCATCTCAGTCCAGAAGTGATGGGCCTGTGTGGCTCAGCATGTTACACATGGGAAGTTCAGAGCATAGGGCACACTGTCATCACATGAGTTTATTCAATACCATAACTGGATATCACAGACACCCCTAAACATAGGTATGTATGGGCACCACTAAATGGATTCAGTATATTATATATATGTATATGTATGTATATATGTGTGTATGTGTATGTATATGTATATATGTATGTATATATAATAAAAATAATAAAGAGATAAAAATTGAGAGGGAGTGGGGGGATATTGGAAAAGCTGCAGGGAGACTGGGAGGAAAGGAAATGATGCCAATACAATACTCATGTATGAAATTTTCAAAAATAAAATAAAATAAAAAAGAGGAAAAAGGAAACAGAAGTCAGACTCATTGGTGACTGACTCTTTTATAGGCTGATTGTCAGTCTCAGCTCAGAGAGCCTGAATAGGGCCAGTGGATAAATGGTCATAGGACAGTGGGAGACCAAATCTGATGGCTTCAAATTGAGTACACTCTACTTCTATCTGTTTTATATAGTGGATTCCAAGAAAAAGAAAAAACTGGTCTAAGAAAAATAAACTATCTTACCTTGAAAAAACATGTGTTATACCTTTGTCTTAAGAGCAAATGTTGAAGAGATAGTGGAAATGAGAGCTGGGTACCTGTCAGCCAGAATTAGGATGAGAATGACTAGGCTAGGGAGGTGGGAGATGAGACCCTGCAGCATGGCCTCACAGTGCCAGTCACTCCAGGGAGAGCCGCAGTCCCTACTATGTCTACACTCCCATTTCATTGGGGCTTTTCTCTCACTCCATTTTACACTTACTATGGACAAAGTACAATTTCTAACATACAGTGAACAGTGCTACAAAAATACAGTCTTCTATCCAATTGCAATTCTCACCAAATTCAATATGTGACTATGCTCAAAATTATCAAGAAGACAACAGTAAGGCAGATTTGCTTGATTGTCATGACCTAAGCCAGGGAATTTTAATAAGCTTTTTATAATGAGAATATCTCAAGGAGAAACATAATGAGAATTTCACTCTGATCACATTAATTTAGTGTCTGAAATTGTATTTAGCTTGGATTACAGTATCAGGTATGTGGGTTGAATATAATATGCTGTATTATGTACAGAGTTTGATTTTTAAAAAAGGGTTCAACATATTCCTTTAAATAGGAAGCTGGGGGACTTTTCATGAGAAAATCACAGTCATGCATGTCCAAATTCTACTTTATTAGAAGAAATTAACATTACAGGATTAAATATGAACCAAATTGTCAGACTTTTCCAATACCCCAAACCTGGAGATTACATTTTCACTTTAGAATACAGCAAATGTTTTTAATGTTTTTTCAGGTTTTTTTTATATAGATTATGTCTATAAAGATAACTTCTCCCTAATATGCATCACTATTCTGAGTAACCAAAACTTATACAAATACTATTTATAGCAAGACATTATCTTAAGTAATCCATTTTAAAAATCATAAATCATCATCAAAACTGCAGGTAGACTCCAGTAGATTCAGATGGATAGCTTCATTTGCATGCACTAGACAATTTCCACATATGTTGTTCACATAAAGCATTTCTGCTTGAAAATGTTCATGATGAGTCAGACTAACATAGATATCAGTGGGTAATCCAGGGGAGGGGAACATATGTGGGAAGGGAATCTCAGCAACTTGAGCACATCAAACACTCTGTGAAAAAGCTAATTGAGAGGTAAAAACAAATTAACTGCTATGGAGAAGGACAATCTCCCTGAGAGAGAGTGTGTGCCGGCAGCAGAAAGGTTCAGTGGTTCATTTAGTAAGAGTCACTGCTGGGACAGTAATACAGCTCTGGCCCGTGGACTTTCCCTGCTGACTGCCCACCTGGCAATTCTCTGGGCACCATCTAGGATGTCAGTAATGCACAGGGAAAGCCTGTCTCATTACAACACGCGCTGCATGGGAGCTAATGCCAGCACCAATTGCTTTTCCCGGAGTTCTACGGATGCTGTTTTTGTCTTCAGCACATTTAGGAAAGGAAGATTGGATCTTCCCATGTACAGAGATTTACACCTGGCTGCAGATGCCAGACAGCAAAGCAAGCCATGAGAAGGGGTGTGTGTGTGTGTGTGTGTGTGTGTGTGTGTGTGTGTGTGTGTGTATTGAGGGGCTGATTCAGTGCCCACTGCTAATTAGCTATCCCATGAGAGGTTGGAAGACACACATCATACTCCCCTGGTCTCACAACGTCTCAGTTTCTTTACCTTTAAAATGGACAGCTCAACATTTGTCTACAATGGTAAAATATGCATGAGAATTGACTATCTCGATTACATTTTTCCCAGCCTTTAAAGATAGTTCTTTTTTTATTTTATTTATTATTTTTATTTTATGTGTATGAGTGTATTGCCTGCATGTATGTGAGTGGACCCGTGTCATGCAATGCCGTGGAGGTCAGAAGAGGGCTTTGGATTCCCCTGGAACTGGAGTTAAGGATGGTTTGTAGCCACCATGTGGGTGCTGGGAATCGAACCCGGGTCCTCCACAAGAGCAGTCAGTGCTCTTAACCGGTGAGCCATCTCTCCAGCCTCTAAAGAGAGTTCTTAAAACTCCCAGTGCTCTTAAGCCTTTTGTTGCTCTCATCACAATTCCTTTTTAAATGACAGCCAGGTTGGCAGATTTCACTACTTGCTCTTAAGGCATGTCATCATTCTCTCCCATTGTTTTCTCAAGTAATGGGTAAAATATTTGAGCCATTCAGGGGCCATCAACACATATTTGGGGGGAACTGGTCAAATAGGAAAGACAAGAATCAAGGAATGCACAGTGCAAATAAGGACATCATATGCACACACATAATGAACATGCTATAGAAAAAAAAACCTTCTATGGATAACTGGCATCACAGATCTCATTTAGACATTTATTTGTTCCACAGAGCTCTAGATACTTAAATAAGCTTCTTATTAAAGCACGTGAATTGAGGAAGAGCTTTAAATTTGCTTAAGAGACCACAAAATAGGATGCAAATCTCAAGAAGTTTTATGGTGCTCTTGTGCCATTGATACAGCTCATTGAAGTATTCAAAACACAGGAAAGGCCAGGGGATATTATAAGTCAGCATCTTCTGCTATCAACCAAATTAGCCCATTTTATAAATATAAACAAGCTTGTAAGGTAAGACAGGATTATGACATAAAGCTACAAAGACTAACACATTAGTTTTGTTTTCAAAGGCTGTCAAATTGTTCTATATGTATGAAAATAATCACGGTGTTAGGCCCAGACGAAAAAGAAGCTCAGATCTCTAAGCCTCTACTGTATCACTGTGGTTTATTTCCTTATTTTTCAATAAATATCCATTTTCAGGTCTAATTCTAAAGACAGCTTCTCCTGCCCTGCTTCCATTCCCAAGTTTTATAAGCTTCAAGGGCCCACAGAGACTGGATCTATCTCTAACAGCAAGTGGTAGACAACTCAGAGAACATCACTAACCAGCTGTGTGTAAAAAGCTCTCATTCCAGTGAAAAGACACCACATACTCATCTTCCACAAGCCCCACGCCTTCTCCCACCTACTCACACATCACATTCTTGCTCATCAATCCTCTGTCACAATCCACCTTATTCCTAGTTTCCCCTCCCACCATCCCCTACAGATTTGCTAATACCCTTTCCCATCAATCCTTTCTGTCCAGCTCTCTCTGGCTAACATTGCTGACAGCATCTCTGTGGGGGTGAAGAGGAGGAGGAGTTGCAGGCAAAGCACAGGACCAGGAAGGCAGAGTCAGTGAGCCATGGTGATAGCAGATGTTCTCAAAGTGGATCCTCTGTCACAATCCACCTTATTCCTAGTTTCCCCTCCCACCATCCCCTACAGATTTGCTAATACCCTTTCCCATCAATCCTTTCTGTCCAGCTCTCTCTGGCTAACATTGCTGACAGCATCTCTGTGGGGGTGAAGAGGAGGAGGAGTTGCAGGCAAAGCACAGGACCAGGAAGGCAGAGTCAGTGAGCCATGGTGATAGCAGATGTTCTCAA
>NW_008330735.1:4348129-4356135 GCF_000622305.1 Nannospalax galili
AGGGGATGTGGAGGAAGAGAAGGCTGTGAATGGTAAGGGACACTTGTTGCCTCAAGAGCTTGAGAGAATGTGGAGTGCAACGAGTAACCATGGAAGGTGAAGACAGCAAGAATCCTCATCAACCTAAAAGATAATATGATGTGTTGGCAAGAGAATGTACCAGAGTACCAAAAAGCCAATAAAATCAGATAAAGAGCACATGCTGCATTTCTAACTCCACAAGACTTATAAATGCACGTGAAATGATATAAAAGGGTGAGAAGGGTGGTTATGCAGGAACAAGGAGATTACTGTTCATATGGTTCTCCCAAAGCTCCTTAAACACTTTTTTTTTCAGATTAGAAAAAAATAATAAGGAATTTTCTCACAGTAGGAATGAATATCCACACACTACCCTTTTAAAATTTGTACTATTCTATATCATGAAATTGCAAAAATGAGATATGAAACATGTCTTTTTAAGAGGTTCTAATGTTAAGACCTCACTAAAAGTTGATTTTTAAAAAATATTTTATTTTTATTTTATGTGTATACATGTATTGCCTGCATGTATGTAAGTGCACTCGTGTCATGCAATGCCCATGGAGGACAGAAGAAGCCATCAGATCCCCTGGAACTGGAGTTACAGGACAGTTGTTAGCTGCCATGTGGGTGCTGGGATTTGAACCTGAGTCTTCTGCAAGAACAGCCAGTGTTCTTAACCACTGAACCATCTTTCCAACCCCCAAAGGTGATATTTTTAAATTATCAATTAAGGATGTGAGGAACATGAACAGCTAGGAGGAAAGGGGAAAGCCACCATATACAGTATGAAAAGCACCCCAGATCTGAGCCACACCCTGCTTCTGGCCCCCAGAAGAGAAATGGTATATCAATGATGATACCAATGATGATAGCTACAGTAGATTATTCTGGGATTTTTAATTTTTACTTTGTTTTTAATTTTGTACAGTGTATGTTGTACCTTGAGGATTTTCCTTTACCCCAGTGTCTCCTACTCCCTTTGATCAAACCCCTCCTTTTCCTTCCCTTTGTTTCCTAGACAATCTCACTTCAAGTTTCATGTTATATACATATACATGATTTTATATGACTCTAAAAGATCTAGGAACCACAAATGAAAAAAACATATTTGAATTTCTAAGGCTGACTTAATTCTCTGAATATGATTATCCTGAGCTGCATCCATTTCCCTGCAAATAACATAACATCATTTTTCATGATGGATGAGAATCATTTCATTACACATATAAACCACATTTATCTATCTCTCTGTTGATGGACACCTAGGCTGGTTCCATAATTTAATTATTATGAATAGTGCTGCAATACACATTGGTGTATCTCTGTGATATGTTGGCCAGAAATACCCAGGGGTAGCACAGCTGGATCGCACCAAAGATCTAACTTGAGTTTTTTGAGGAACTTCCATACAGATCTCCATGGTAGATGGACCAGTTTACATTCTCAGTAGCAGTGTGGAAGGGTTCCCTTTTCTCTACATGTCAGCAGCATCTGTTGTCACTTGTGTTCTTTATGACAGTCATTCTGACTAGAGTGAGATGGGATCTCAATATAGGTCCTATTTGCATGTTTCTGATGGCTAATAATGTGAGCATTTTCCATATGTTAACTGCCTATTTGTACTTTATCTTTTGAGGAATGTCCATTCATTTCATTAGTCCATTGATTGATTAGATTGTGTTTTTTATGTTTAGGTATTTGAGTTCTTTGTATAATCTGGATACCAATCCTCTGTCAGATATACAGCTAGCAAAGATTTTCATCCTATTCTGTCACTGTTTCTTCACTCAATTGTTTCCTTTGCTGATATGAACTCATTTCTGAACTCTCTATTGTACTCTGAATGGAACTATGTCTGTTTTCATGCCAATATCATGCTGCTGATTTTACAGCATTTATATTTTTTTAATAAGGAAGCTTAATGTCTATGACTTTTTTCTTCTTAATTGCTTTGGGTATTCAGAGCCTATTGTGGTATCATAAATTTTATTTTTTTTTTTTTTACTGCTGCAAAAAATCTTTAGATTTTGATAGCAATTGCATTGAATCAGTGGATGACTTTGGATAATATGGACATTTTAAAGATACCAATTCTTCTAATCCTTAAACCAAGGATATCATCCCATTTATGTCATCTTTGATTTTCTTCATCAATGTTTTATACTTTTCAGCACATATAGGTGTTTTATCTCTTTGGTCGATTTTTCTAAGCATTTTTATCTTATGATGCTATTGTAAATGAGATAGTTTTCTTAATTTCCTTGTGTATAGCTCATTGCTGGTATATGGAAATGTCCTTGATCTCTGTATCCTGAAAATTTATTAAATTCATTAGTTAATTCCAATAGACTTTAGTGGCATCTTTAGAATTTTCTTTATTATTATATCATCTGTAAAAAGCAATATTTTTATTTCTTCCTTTCCAATTTAGTTGCATTTTATTTATTTTCTTATCTAATTGTTCTGCCCAGGATTTCTAGTGATATATTCAGTAGATGTGGTAACAGTTAGCTTCCCTTTCCTGACATCAGATCTTACAGGACATACTTTCAGATCTTACCAATTTGTTGCATTAGTTGTGTGAGTTTTGCACACGGCCTTCATTGTGTTGAGGTAAGCTCTTATTTTGTTCAGAGGTTTTAATCACAAGTGGATACTGAATTTTTATCAAGTTCCTCTGTATCTTTTGAGGTAATCATGTGGCTTTTGTCTTTTATTCTGTTAATATATCAGATTTATTTCATATGTTGAGCATCACTGATTCTCAGGACTAAATGTTTGATCATGGTTTCTGATCCTTTCAGTGTCCTGTTGAATTTGGAATGCTTTTCTGTAACTAGGAATTTTTATATCAATGTTCACCAGGTTATTGTCCTGTATTATGCTATACTGTCCTGTATTATCCATATTGTCCTGTATTACCCTATATGGTCCTGCATTGTGCTATAGTGTTCTGTATTCCCTTTTGTTTTCTCTGTCAGGTTTTAGTAGCAGAGTGATGTTGATCTCATAAAATGAGTTTTTAAATGTTCTCTTTTATTTTGACAGAGTTTTTTGCCGATTGGTATTAATTATTCCTTAAACATTTAATAAGGTTCATCTATGAAGCTATCTATTCCTTGTCTTTTCTTTGTTCAGAGGTGTTTGATTGCTAATACAATCTCCTTAATTGTTATTTGTCTGATCAGATCTTTTTTCTATCTATTCTTGGTAGGTTGCATGTTGGCAGAATACTCATTTACTTTCGTTTACCCAATTTTTTGGTGTATAATTGCTTATAATAATCCTGATGACCCTTTTTTATTTCTGAGGTATCTGTAATGATCTTCTGGGATGACATAATCACACTGTAATCATGAACTCACAGCAGTTGCAGTTGCCTATGCTGGGCCTGAACAAGCCTAGACCTGTCAACCGCCTGTCATGGCTAGGGAAACAGATTCATGGGACCCTACCCCTCCCTATTGGCTACTGGAGGATTCTGTGGGGGTGGGGAGCCATTATCTTCATATATGTACCCACTGATGAGCCTATCAGGCTCAGAGCCTCTATGACTCATGGTCACACAGATGATCCTGGTTAAACTCAGTGGACCACAAAACAAAAGAAAAAGACATGAACATGGAAAAGGAACCTGTAGGGAGGAAGGGCAGTTGACAGGTGTGTGAGGGAGACACAACAGGGTAGGGATGAAAGGAATCAGGCTGCATTACATGTATCTATGAAATTGTCAAAGAACAAATATAATTAATTTAAGAAAAGAACTAAAAAGGTCTGAGATGTACCTCAATGGTAGAGTACAGGCAAGGCCCAGGTTTCAGTCCTCAGCAACAAAATACAAGTGCAAAAACAATAAAAACCTCATGGAATTCAGACTTAATTTCTTCAAAAAGGTAAACAAGCCAGATGTGGTGGCACATACCTTTAGTACCAGAATTCAGGAGGCAGAGGCAGGCTGATCTCTGTGAGATCCAGATCAGCCTGGTCTCCATAGAGAGTCTCTAAAAACAAAACAACACAACAAAAAAGATAAACAAAATTAACAAATCATCCTTGGCTTAACTAAGGAAAAAAAATACTCAAATAAATAAAATCGGGTTCAAAAGTGGAGGCACTCTGCACGTGCCTTGGTTATCCTTCGCGTGCACGTATGTGTGTGTGGGGGTGTCTGTGCATGACAGAGTGGTATAAATAAACCAAGAGAGAAGATTAGAAGGCTGGTCATCCATATTAATTTTTATCAGACACTTTTCTAAGACCAAATAAATGAAAAATAGGGAGTAAAGTTTTACTAGCCCACGATTTCAGTTATAAATGGAAAATTTGATTATTGATATATCTAACAACCTGCATAGCACAAACGCAGGTAGAATGAAGTTGATCATAACCAGAAAAGATATGGCCCATAGGGGCATAGAGGTACTGAGTTAATGATGAGGACCATAGGGAGCAAAGAAACAAACTTCTGTTTGTCCAGGTAACCGATATGAGCTGGTTATAGAATTAATGAAGGATGGTACACTGTGACCTTTACTCAATACCTGTCCAGTTGTAATTAGAAAGTTTTTCCCATCTGAGAGGAAGGACAGAACCTATGCACTACCACCAATTCTAAGAGATTGGTAACTCAGAATGCAGGGAATATATTTTGTGAATCCAGCTTTATGTTTACTATTTGGCTACTTCAAAAATAGGAAAGAGTTCAGAAAAACTATAGATTTCAGTTTATTTTCCATCAGTCCAAACATCCATATGCAATAAGAGTTTCAGAGGGAGAGATGGAAAAGAATGCATTACCATAAATAACACATGATAACTTTTTACAATATTTCATTGGATATCATAAAAGAAACATGTTGGCAAACTTGGCCTTCCATGACTATCTTCTTCCCTCTCCCAATAGCTAAAATATCAGCATTACATAGTAGTACTTGACTGTAAACTTTCCCCAGTCACTGAAATAGGTAACTGAGTTGTGTTGGGTATGCAGTCAAGGCTGAACTGATGCCAACAGAGCCTCTCCTTTAATGATCTGAAGCAAGAGACATGATGCCTGAGATTAGATAACGATGATATTCACACTGGAAAAAGGCCATGAGCATGTCCCACACATATTTGAAGGAATAGAAAAAATAAATTGCCAGAATAAACAAGAATGAAAAAAAGTCACAGAGAGATGCTTATAGATCCCTGGGCTTCAAGAGAAAGAGATACTGGAAATTGGTGACATGTATGTGAAAACTCTGCTGTATTTCCTGGCTTTCATTTTTATAAAATTTCCTTATATGTTTCAGTTAATCTTTTTATCTGACTTAGTTTGAGAAAGTTTATGATAAATATAACAAGTTTTCATACAAACATGGGAATGATATCAAGAACTGATGGAAAGTGGGAAGCAATGAGAGGGAAGGACAACCCGAAAGTTTCTTTGCCCTATGCATAACCCAGCTCTGACAGAGGAAGGAAAAGATGGGCTCAGAAACCAAAACCATGCTGACCGCTGATATCACTGCAATGGATCCCTGAAGATGCCAAGTATCTCCTTATTCATTACCTGGGATTTATTACCACTATCCAGGGTGGATGGTCACCACTGGAGAGCTAGTCAACAACTATGCATGCAGACCAGTGATCACTTCTTTCATTTAATAATTTTGTTATGTGAAAAATTAGTCATAAGTCAGAAAGTTTTCTTTTTAAAGAAAAAAACATTATTGTATAGTTTTCTATTACTCAAAATGCTATTGAAGAATTACTAATTTTTTTTAGAGATTAGAAACGCACATACAAACATCTAAGTGTTAATTTCATTAAAAACGAATTTTTCTGTATGAAACTGTGTATTTTAATAATGAAATGGAGATCTTTTTTAAAGGTTAAAATCTCATTCAATTTTATGTCTTATAGGGATTATACTGAGTTCAATATTGTATAACTGTATTAATTCAACTGTAAACCTAAAAATTTACAGCCAATTTTGAAAGAGATGCATCTTAGCTCTGGATATTGTTATTGAATATGTTAATGCTGTTGTAATGAAATGCTTCTTCTAATTATGTGGTTATTAAATAAATAATTTTTAAAAATGTTATTGAAACATTTAAAGAAATGAAAATTCAGGTACTTCTGTACCTCACAAATACTATCCTTTACACTGTACTTAACTTGAACATGTTTTATGCTTCCTTTATTTTCAGATGTTAAGATTGCATGTTTGAATTTAGCAAGAATTTTAAATCAGCCCCTGTGTTTCAACATACATGGTATGATATAGACAGTAATCTAGTCACCAGAAAGTCTTCAACCTACCAGTGAATCAAAGCACATGAAACCTGGCTGAATTGATTCATTTCTGAGTCCAGCCATTTTAGTTGCAAATGTCTATTTCTTTGCTCTCTAATTTTCTCTCTGAAAATATATCTTGAAAAGAGAATAATAAAAACATTAAAGTACAAAACTATTCATTTTGTCATTATTGTTCAAAGAAAAAAGTTTTTCCTCTCTAGAATTCTTTGGGATGATTTCATTGCTTCCTAAAAATACAATGAAAGGTTTCAGCTAATTAGCAACCTAGAATGAAAATTTCTTTTTGGTATGACATTGGATACATTTCAAAAGTGATTCTCAGCCCTGCCTGACTTGGGAGCTTTTCAAAAATATGGATCCTTGGCTCACATTTGAAGATGTGCCAGTGATTGGCTAAAACCTGATGGGCACATCTTTGCTATCCATTCAAAGTTACAGGGAACATCATGGAAGACAGGAATAAGAAGAATGTAGGAAGGAGAGGGGGAGAGGGGTGCTGTGGAAAGCTGCCTTCTGACTATGGCATGACCATATTGCCCTTATGAACTCACCGTAACTGCAGTTAACTGCACAAGAATGGACCTATCAACATTCCATCAAGGATGAGGGAGGTGCCTGTCAGGCTCCACCCCTCTTTGAGGAGCTGTCAGCAGTTACCAGGCTGCTCTAGAAGAGGCAGACATCTTCCTCAGTGGGTAAGTTGCCCATGCTTTGATAAATAACATCCATCCATTAGGTTAATAACAACCTAATTAAACTCAGTGAGTCACAAAAACCAAAAAGACAGAAGTAGAAGGACAGAGGAATGGGGAAAAGGCTAAGAAGGTAGTGAGGTGGGGAAATATGACCAATAGACATTATCTACGTGTATGAGCTCGTCAACAACTAATCTAATTAAAAAAAAATCTGTTTAGGGATAGGGTGGCAATTATACATTATGCTAATATAAATAGTACATCAGTTGCAAATAATAATAAAGCATATACTACTCTATTGTAAATTCCACAAAGCCACTGATTTTTTTGCCTAGTCAGGTACAGTTACAATTGAGAAAATAGTACAGTTTTGACCTGAATAAGATTGATATTTCCATTTGTGTTAACATATCTGTGTGTGTGTATTATTCACAAGGCAACAGACGCCAACATTTTATATCTTAAAATTTAATCTCATTATGATTTTTTTCTATTATACTCTTAAGTCTAGAATTGGTTCTGATTTTTTTCTAGAAAAGGCCAAGTAGTAAATATCTTAGAGTTTTCAAGTCATATGGTTGACCCTAACCAATCCACCCTTCTATGGTATTATAAAGCTGTCATCACAGCAGAAGCAGGCAAACAGGTGTGACTATGTGCTGGATAGCTTTAGTGTCAACTTGACACACCTGGGTTGAGGGAACGTCAATTGAGGAATTTCCTCCATAGGACTGGCCTGTGGCCATGTCTGTGGGGAATCTTCTTGATTGTTGAGTGATGTGGAAGGGCCCAGCCCACTCTGGGTGGTGCCACCCCTGGGCAGGTGGGCCTATGTTGCATAAGAAAGCAGGCTGAGCAGGGGCCAGGGAGCAAGCCAGTAAGCAGCATTCCTCCATGGCCTGTGCTGCTCCTGCCTCCAGGTTCCTGCTCTGAGTTCCTACTTTGGGCTCCTTGATGAACTGTGACCTGGGAGATGTAAGC
>NW_008330735.1:4356259-4362678 GCF_000622305.1 Nannospalax galili
GGTGCCACCCCTGGGCAGGTGGGCCTGTGTTGCATAAGAAAGCAGGCTGAGCAGGGGCCAAGGGAGCAAGCCAGTAAGCAGAGTTCCTGCATGGCCTATGCTCCAGATCTTGCTTCCAGGTTCCTGCCCTGAGTTCCTACCTTGGGCTCCCTGGTGAGCTGTGACCTGGGAGTTGTAAGCTGCATAAACCCTTTCCTCCCCAACCCAAGTTGGTATTGGTCAGAGTATTTTGTCACAGCAATGAAGAAACAAACTAGGACAATGTTCAAGTAAAAAATTATTTAAAAAACAACAAAAAAAGGCACATTTGGTACATAGCCTGGCCTAAACAATCAGTCACACCTTAACTAGATCTCTCATTTTTATCATTTGCTAATTCATATTGTATATATATACTGACTGGTCAATTTTAAGTTATAATAAGTCATCACTGAGAATAAACTGAAAGAAATGCACCATAGTCTGCTATTACACAGTATCTGCACTATACAAACACAGTAAGCAGTAATGACTTTAAGAGAATAGGTAATAGTAAGATGTAACCAAATAGTTTGGAAGGAAAGGGTATTTATTATCTTTTTATGGGACCTGTTTATTGTAAGTTTATATAAGACTTTTAAATAAAGGCTGTACTTAATAACTGGCTCACAAAATACCTGAGAATTTAACAGTCATTGCTTACAATCTGATAAAAACCAGCCTCAGTACATGAAGCCAGTTAACCTAAAATCACTAGGAGTAAGGAATATGTATTTTTTAATTGAGCTTTTAAAATTTCACACAATATTTCTCACTCACATCCAGACCCCCTACCCCATCCATTAACAGCACCCCCCATCCCCCACCCCCATGCCACAGAACCCTGTGCACTCTGCCATACATGCTGAGTCCTATTCTCATGTCCCCTTTGGGCCCTTGTTTAATTGAGCTGACATGGGTCCTGAGTTCAATGCCACCGCTGCCACAGGCACACATGAGCAAGCCTCTGTTGGTCCGGAAGCCTCCACCTCACGGGAGGAACACGTATTTTTTAAAAAGATCTCCAGATAACTCTATCCAGTGAAGATTGAAGATTACTGCCTGAAAGGGTTTAATGATAGAGCTAATGCTAATATTTCTTGGGATTTGAAAGAATAATTTGTTCCTTGGGAGAAAGAATGTTTCTAAGGGAAAAAGTGAAGCGAAAAGAGGCAGAAAAAAACGTTGCTGAGGCTTGAGGGATCACAACAGGAGAATACATGGGGTTGGTGCAAGTGACTTCTGGAGAGAGAACTTGGGTGACCAAGCACTCCGGTTTGTTGGATACAAGATTATCAGTGCTGAAACCAAAAAGTCTCTGAGAAATCACTGAAGGTGCTGCATGTTTCTATTTAACATATTTTAATAGCCGCATGTAGCTTGGGGCTACTATATTAATAGAACAGCAGGTACTTACAAATATGATAGAACACGGTTCCTTTGCCTATGCAGATTTCCTATCTGCTGAGGTAGAAAGAATTTTGAAGCATGCTAAAAGGGAAATATAGGCCAGTAACAATTCAGAGACCAAAGTTAAATTTGTGCTGTCAAACTAATGTGCTAACATGATAGATATTCTTCAGAAAGAAGCAATGATTTTTGTGAAGGCAAAAAGTTTTTTTCTCCAGGTAGTACCATAGCTAGACAGTAAATTAAAAGGAGAGGGATGCTTGGCACTAAAGTGACCACAATCCCTCACATGGTTTGTCTCAGAATCAATAGCAAGCATTTAGCAGAATGATCTGTAACTGAGGGAAAACCTGAAAAGAACAACACTATTTGACTGTGGGAAGCCTTGTCCTTTGATGTCTTAGATGTTATTTCCTGAACTCTTGGCTGACTAGAAAACTAAATATCATGTTTATAATTGAACTACACTTCCCAAAATGTGAATTTTCAAGGTAATATTCTCATTCAGAATATACACATGAGGATCATTACAAGAAACAAGCTACCATAATATTTATAATGGTATTTGTAACATAAAATCACATTAAGAAAGATGACCAAAATAAAATTAACTTGGAATATTATATCCCTATAAAAATAACCAAAAGGAAATGAAGAGTTCTCATAACAGCATTCTTTAGATAGAAAAAGCTCATACCCTGGATAATTCAAATTTTACTAATTAAAATCTTTTGAAATGTGAGATGTAAAGTTATAGAACTATATTAATTTGACAGAGCTGGCATGGCTAGTCTATGACAAATATAAAATGTTTAAACTTTTTAAGCTTTCAGGACTCAACTGCTTTAGCCAGGGTGAGTTATTCTCATTCTCATCTAAAGCTGCAATAGCAGAATAGCCTAGGACATTTAGCCATCTTGTCCTGACAAATAACCAATTCACCTTGTTTTCACCCAGTATAGTCTTAAGTATTGATTTTGCCAAGTGAACTCAGACATGTGTCACACTTATCCAATATATATCCTTTTCCTTGGAAATTTAGTTTGAACATCAATCAGTCACCTGGCCTTTTCACCTCTGATTCCTACTGCCACTGTCTATCAACTATTAAAGCTTGGCCATGTTCCAAGTTGTGTTGTTTTTAGAAACTGAAATATATATTGTGTTCTATTTCTTGAAAAGTATGCAAATGTTCACTAATTAAAGGTCTTCATTAAATTTATTTTTTTCCTAGACTGAACCCCCATTTCAAAGATACATCAATATTTCCTTTCAAAATCTATTTTCTGAATAGTAGCACTATCCCCTTATAATTCTAATTTCAGTTTTGAGGAAAAAAAATGAGACATACATTCAATTGAGTAGTAATTTTATAAGGGTCTTCAAATGGAGTAGAGTGTTTTTGTCTCTTCCTGAATCCAGTGAGAGTCAGAGAATGACACCCACCTTGAGCTGCAGGCCTCCTGGGACCACAGTGTTTGCTGGAAGGCTTTTAATGTGTTGGCAGACATAAGAGGAGAATTGCTCCTGCTCAGCCTGTAATTGGGGGCCAAGCTTCGAGAGATGACCTCTGTTGCTTTTGATAGCTGTCTGCAACTCATCAATCAGCATGCTCACCTGAAGGGGTTAAATTACAAGCGTTGTTAGCAAGAAGTAATTGTTGATGTCACACCTATTAGAGTTTTGAGTATCTAGCTTGATGGGAGAAAATGACTTCGACACAGGAATTTGAGTACAGATCTATTCTCAGGTAAAAAGAATAAAAGAGATAGTCATACATATCTTCAATACACACACACACACACACACACACACACACACCACATCCTTTTTACTTCAGGACTATGGACTAGGTAGCCATTTATAAGTGGTGAATGAAAACTATTTCTGGGTATAAAAAGAACACATAGATTTGACATGCTTATAAAAACCTTAAACTCCTAAACAGACCAGATATGGTGGCACATGCTGAACAGGGCAGATGTGGTGGCACATGCTGTAATCCCAGCATTCAGGAGGAAAAAGCCAAAGAATCACTGTAAGTTTGAGGCCAACCTACTCTACATAATGACTTCTAGGGCAACAGGGGCTACCCAGTGAGACCCTGTCATAGACAAGCAACAAAAAAGAGGACATGAATAAATAATAGGATAAACTTTTTCCAGGACTGTAAATCATTCAGCGTTGTATAACCTACTACATACTGCATTGTACAATAGGTATTTTATTTTTTTTTACTTTAATATTGTTCTAGTTACCTTCTACCACTACAATAAAAATACCGACTAAAACCAACTTGGAGAGGAAACAGTTTATTTGGCTTACAGTTCATAGTCCATCTCTAGGGAGGTCAAGGCAGGAACTCAGGGCAGGAACCTGGAGCACAGAGCTGAAGCGCAGCACAGACCATGGAAGATAGCTGCTTACTAACTTGTTCTTCTGGCCTACACTCAGCCTACTTTCTTATGCATCATAGACACACCTGCCCAGGGATAGCACTGCCCACAGTAGGCTGGGCCCTCTGACATCACGTAATAATTTAGAAAATGCCCTGCAGACACGGCCACAAGCCAATCCAGTGGAGGAAATTCCTCATTTGTGGCTCTCTCCATCTAGCTGTGTCAAGTTGACAACTGAAGCTATCCAGCACAACTATGTACTCCAGTAAAATTCAACCCATATATCAAATTCATTAAGATTTTGTTAACCTTTTAAAATCTATTACTAGACAATAAACTGTTCTAGACAACATTTTCAATAGAAATAAAGCATAGAATGTTTCCAGAAATAAGAAATACACACCTTTGATTTTTTTATGTTTCTAGACTTCTAATCAGTGTGGTTAGAAGACACACGAATTTTACTTGTGTATTGTGGGTAAGTTATACTGAAGTCTCACAAATAGCAAATAAATGTTTAATTACATGGTTAGCAAATTAAAAATAGTACACTTCTTTGACTTCACTGTTTTACATAAATTTACGTTTTATGTAACCAACTGCATTCTTACATAAATGTCAGCTAATACAAAGTAGCAACCAAAATAGAAAAGCAGAAATCCCATTTATCCATGATATTTTAGGATGATCAGCTTATAGCCACTTAGAATTACAAATTACAGAATACAGTATGAACTTTTAAATCTTGGGTTAAAATTCTGACTATCAATCACGGACTGGGAGACTTTGAACAGGTAACAAAACTGTCATCCACAAATAACGAATAACACTGCCTTTGCCACATTGAGAATTAAATTAAACAATAAGAAGATAAAACAATGTCTAACTTGAAGCAGTTGTGCCAATACCCTGGTATATTAATTCAGTTTTATTCATTTTTTAAAATTACCATACAAAGCATTGGATTTTGGCATTCATACATATTTTGCTTTTGTTGGATCTCCTCTCCTACTCCCCTTGCCATACCCCTATCCCCCTCCCATTGACCCCTTTCATATACACACAAACATATGTATGCAATAACACAGGTATATGCACATATATAAAATTACAATCTAGGATGTGCATATAAGAGAAAATGTTCTGACTTACATGGCACTGGACTGGTTTACATACCCACCAGCAGTGAATAAAAGTCCCCCTTTCTCCACATCCTCAGCAGCATCTGTTGTTTGCTTTCTTAATATTAGCCATTCTGACTGGGGTGACATATTTTAATTTGCATTTCCCTGATAAGTAAGAATGTTGAATAGTTTTAAAATATTAAACATTCATGTTTCTTCTTTTGAGAACTGCCTTGATTAGATCCTTTATTGATTGGAAGTTTTTGAATTTTTCAGTTTGTTCTATGTTCTATCCTATCTGAAGTGTAACTGGTAAAGGTTTTCCTGCTCCATGCTGATCACTTCCTTTGCAATGCAGATTTTTAATTTCATGTAATACCATCTGTCAATTATTGGGTTTGTGTCTTGTGCCATTGAAGTCTTCCAGAAAGTTCTTGCCTAGGCCTATATCTGGAAATATTTCCCTTTGTAGACTGGCATAATATTGGTATAGTATTTTCTTTTTAAAATCTGTGTTGTCTGTTTTAATTTTTTCTTGGGCTGTCTTTCCTGTGTTTACTCCATACAATAGATAAAAATTCTAAACTATTTGTTGCATAATTCTCTAGTTCATCTCAATGCCCACAAACAAAATGGACACTCCTTCTTCAAGAGAATCTTATCTGCTCTTTAGATCTCTCAGATGAAAATACATTGGTATTTGACTCAACCTATGCTCCACTCTCATGGCAAATCTATAATTTTTATTCCTTTTTCAAAGAGTACAGAGAATTTACCCAAATCTAGGTTATGCTAGTAATCACCACATGATTTGAAAATTTTTCTACTTTACCTATTCAAAAAGGAAGTAGAAATACAGTAGTTCCCAGATAAACAGAAATTGAGGGAATTCATTGCAACTGGACAAGCTCTATGAGGAATGCTTAAGAAGCCCTGCACTGGATATGAAAGGATGGACGTGTCATTCTTAACACACAGGAACACAAAGAACTCACTAAAGACAAAGGTACTTGAAACAATGTGAAGAATTAAAACAGAGCATGTTGGAAAACAACTATTTAATACAATAAAGAATAAAAGACGGCACTACCATCCTCAGGCCTCTTGGGGTAAGTCTATAGCGCAGCTCTCACGCCGGGATCCCTAAGCCACATTCACCCTTCCATCCCTCCCACCGTTCTATACTCCTAGTTTGGGCCCTGCACCATTCCTAGTCTTGGGGCCCCAGACACCTGGGGAACCAATACTGCTTCCTGATCCTTCTCACCCAGACCAACTCAGTCCCTTTCTTGGGCTCCAGGAGCACAGCTTCTAGTCCTGGCCCCGCCCTCACCTCTCTCTGCTTCCCTGGGCCTGCACCACCGGCTAACTCTCCTAGCCTCCACTACTATCCTCAGCCCTCTTGGGGTAAGACTATAGCTCACCCCTCCGTGCCAGGACTCCCTAAGCCACATTCACCCTTCCATCC
>NW_008330735.1:4368645-4369123 GCF_000622305.1 Nannospalax galili
ATTAGAGATGCATGTGCCAACATCTCAGTGTTAGTAGCAAAAACAATGAGTCTTTCTGCAAGGAACAATATATTCTAAAATGAAATGGAGCTCTTTTTTAAAGGTTAAAAACTCATCCAATTTTATGTCTTACAGAGCTTATACTGAGTTCAATATTGTATAACTATATTAATTCAACTGTGAACCTAGAAACTTGAACCCACTTGTGAAAGAGATGTACTGTTCCTCTGGAGTGTGTTACTGAATATGTTAAAGCTGTAGTGAAAAGCTTCTAATCATGTAGTTAGTAAAAATTTTAGAAAAATTATAATGATAAAAAAAATGTTCAAAGCATAAAAATTTGCTTCTTAATAATTAGTAGATATGAAAAACATTGCCATTGAAATCTACCCGATGACTTTATATCCATGCTCAGATGCCAAGGAGCTCAGAATGTAAACCGACGGTGACTAGTAATAATCAGATATATAGAGAAATG
>NW_008330735.1:4369394-4375452 GCF_000622305.1 Nannospalax galili
TTAAAAATCTAAAAAAAAAAGAAATTGATAACATTTAAAAAAAAGAATAAAAGACATGGAAAAGGAAAAATATATTGAAAATAAACAATATAATGACAAGAACAAATTCATATTATCAATAATAACTTTGAATATGAATATATTAAACTCACCAATAAAAAAGACTAACCTAGCCTTCTTCCCAGCTCCTGGCATGGACAAGTAAGGGTCACCAGACCCTGAGCACTCAGCTCAAATTCCCACTGTTATCCCAGGCCCCAGGTCCCCAGACCTTGAACATTCTGCACAAACTTCCACCTTCCTCCTAGCCCCTGGCACCAACAAGAAAGGGGCTCCAGGCCCTAGCCCTGGCCTGTACTTCCACAGTTCCCTACTCCTGAAAAACCAAATTCAAAACAGTAGACAAGAAGAGAGAATAAAAATTAGGGCATTGATCTCCTATGTGAGGCTGGAAAGTATAAACCTGAATTTCTAATTGTCTTGAAAACAGGTTTATGACAGTTTTTCCTGAATGTGTAGGTAAATATATAATGCTATTTGGGTGGAATCTTTTTTATTTTCGAAAATGCTATATATTGAATTAATGTATTATCCAACTTTAAATTGCTACTCTATAATATATTAATTATAAAACAGGTCGGTGAACTGACTCAGCAGGTAAAGGTGCTTGCCACCAAATCTGAGAATCTGGGTTCTATCCCTGGAACCTATATGTTGGAGGAGAGAATTGACTCCTGCAAGTTGTCTGTTGGCTAACACACGAGTGCCAAGGCATGCGTGCCTCCTCCCATGTATACATACTCACACAAAAATAAATATATAAATGTAAAATAAAACTTTAAAAAGCTATGTCTCCTCTACACAAACATGATAAATTTTATTTTTCAGAAATTCATCAGTTTCATATAATTTACTATTAACATCCAATGCATTAAAAAATTAGGGCTGAAATTGATACAATGAAAGCAAACAAACAAATGAAAAGCAATACACAAAGTCAACACACTGCTGAGTTGGTTCTTCAAAAAGATTTTTAAAAAAAAGATCAGCAAACCCTTAGCCAAATTAACCAAGAGAGAGAAGACATAAATTAGTAAAATTAGAAATGAAAAGGGAGGCATTACAACAAATACCAACAAAATTCAGGAAATCACTAGGGCATTTTTAAAATCTGTATTGCAAAAAACTGAAAAATCTAAAAAAGAACAATTCCTACATACCTACAATATGCCACAGTTGAGCCAAAATGATTACTACAAAATATCATAAAGCAAACAGCTGGTTTTTTGAAAAGATAATCAAAACTGACAAATCTTCAGCTAAACTCATATCATTGATGAAAAAAGAAACATTGAAGTTGGCACCCTTGAGATACAACAGGTTTAAGAAGCAAATTTGAAGTTAGATGCAAAAGAATCAGAAGTGGATAAATCATTAAGTTCATACAACTTATAAAATTTTAACTATGAAGAAATAAAAACTCTTAACCAATAATGCAAAATAAAATTAAGCCAGCAATCTAAAATTTTCAATCCAGGACTAAGAAATTGGTTCAACTGGTAAAGTACTTGCCTTATAAGCAAGTGCCCTGAGTTTGGATCCCACAAACACATAAAAAGCCAGGGACAGTAGCTGAATTGCTGAGGAGGCAGAAACAAGTGGGATCCTGGAGCTTACTGGCCAGTCAGTCTAGCTAAATAGTAAACTGCAGGTTCAGTGAGAGACCCTGTCATAAAAAATGTAAACTGTAAAATGTAATTTCTTACTGTATGCTAAATAGGGATCCTTTTATTTACAGACAAGTATACCAGTCACCACTCACCAAAGAACCTTCTTTTGCAATACAAAAACTATGTTACAGAGTTTCAAAAATGGTCACACACAGAGAATAAGTATCTATGAAATGTCCAACCCTAAGTGATGCATCTACAATGGAACCTCTATACCTAAGGTTCATAAATTATAGTGGAACAAGGGGTGGAGAGAATACTAATGCATCTCTCAACTCTTATCAATGACACTCCCTGAAGCAACAGAAGACAATGAATACAAAAGGTCACAAATAACCAAAGCATAGAGAATAAGAGTCTGTAGAGTGTGAGTCCCTGGGTATGATTCCTATATTAAACTTCACCCGCCCAGGGCTCAGGGACCATTCTGGAAGAGAGGGCAGAAAGATTTTATGAGCCAGGGGAAGAGAAAACACAGTCTTACAGGTTCCTGGAAACTTGCTCATATGAACCTACAGTAACAGTGTCAGCATGAACAAGACCCATACAAACTCAAGCTGACAAAATTCCAGCATGGAAATGGACAAATGGACAACAGGCCTCAACCTTAGCCAAAGAACTATTGACAGCTAATTACTGATGGGTAAGGGAGAGTAGATTTTCTTTAAGGGAGTGACTCTACATAGGTTGACTAGACCTCAGTGAATGAACTTGCACTGAGAGATATCTCGTACACTAACTTGACCCTATAGGCCTTAACATAAATGACAGAATGAATGAAATCCACTGGGGGGCTATGGGAGGGTACAGATGGGGGATAGGGGTATAAAGATGATTAAGATGTTTTCTATGAAATACACAAAATTCCAACAAAAATTATACAAAAATGCAAACTGTTGCCAATAAGAGATATTCAAGGAAGGGGGAGAATCACTGCCTTCAGTTGTATATGCACAGATGACCCCACTAGGCTTCTAAGGATAGCTCTAATCCAATGGTCACACAGACAGCCCTGGTTACATTAAATGGGTCACAAAATAAAACAAAAAGTCATAATTCTGGGAAAGAGATTGGTATGAATTGGGGGTGTTCAATAGAAATGAGGAGATCAGAGAGTGTGTAAGGGAGAGAGTAAGTAGAATGTACTGTATCCATGGATGAAATTGTCTAATAAAAAAATTAATAACAAAGGATAAAGTGGAGAAGCAATTGATAAAGATACCTAAAGTCAACGTCTGACCTCAACATGCACACACATGTGGACAAACAAGTACACACAAACATAAAAACCATACCCCACACACACACACCAAGAAAACAACCCCATTCATCATAATTACAAAAATTAAATATTTATAAATGCATTTAGCTAAGCGAAAGATCTTTACAATGAAAACTGTACAACAGTGATGAAAAAACTATAACGACACAAAAAAGTGGAAAGACAGTCCAATATTGTTTAAAAATAATCATATTAGGGGCTGGAGAGATGGCTCAGCAGTTAAGAGCACAGGCTGCTTTTGCAGAGGACCAGGTTCAGTTCCCAACAGCCACATGACAGCTAAGAACCATCCATAACTCCAGTTCCAGGTGATCCAATGCCCTCTTCTGAACTATGCATGAATTATACAACATTTGTGCACTTACATATATGGAAGCAATACACTCATACACATAAAATAAAATAAAAACAATCATATTACCCAAGCAATGTACAGTTTCAACACAATTCTCACCAAAATCCAATGACTTTTCATATAATGGAAATGAAAACAAAAAATCCTAAAATTCATATGGAAAAATAAAAACCTAAAATAGCCAATGTGATTCTTCATGTGTGTGTTAGGGGGAGGTTTTTGCATGTATGTGTAAGTGTACGTGTGTGTGTGTGTGTGTGTGTGTTCATGTGAGCATGGATGCACGTGTGTGAGAGTGTATGTGTAGGCCAAGCAAGAAGTCAGCGTCAAGTGTTCTTCCTCAGGAAGCCATCGACCTTGCTTTTCTTGAGGCAGTCTCTCACTGAGACATGAGGCTTACCCATTCGGATAGGCTGACTGGCCAGAGAGCCAGCCCCAAGGATCCACCTGTCTCCACTGACCCAGCACTGGGATTGCAAGCTTGTGCCACTACGGTTGGTGTGTGTGTGTGTGTGTGTGTGTGTGTGTGTGTGTGTGTGTGCTTTTTTGATTCTTTGAAAATTTCATAAAATGTATTTTCATCATTAAGATCCCCTCACCCATCTCCACCCCCCACTAACTAGCCATCCTATTTCATGACTTATTTTTAAAGGCTTATTGAGTCTAATTTGTGTCCCCAGATCTCTTGGGTGTGGGTTCATCCCTTGGAGCCTGATCAACAGCCTTATAGAAAACAGACTCTTCCTCTCCCAGCAGCTATCAATTGCCAACACATCCTCAGCTAGGGCTGGAGATTCTTGCCCACTGCCCAACTCCATATTGGGCTTCTGTCTGGTGTGGACTTGAGCAGGTCTTGTGCATGCTGTCACACTGTGGGTTCATGTGTGCAACTACTCTGACATGTCAGGAAAACACATCAGTTTCTTTGTGTCCATTGATCACCTGTGGCCCTTACAATCTTTCTACTCCTTCTTCTGTAATGATCCCTGAGCCTTGGGAGAAGAGGAGTGATTTAGGTTTCCCAAATATGGCTTAGCATTCTATAGTCTCTTATTCCCTGGAGGATGAAAAGTTGTAGGTCTCTATGTTATTTGCCATCTGCTGCACAAAAAAGCTTCTCTAGTGAGAGTTGTGAGAAGCTCTAATCCACAGGTACAAAAATTGACTCATTAGAATTCAGTTTAATACTATGTCCCTTTGGAAGAATAATAGTAGTAGGTTCTCCCCTGTGGCCTGTGACCTATTCAGCCACAGGTCCTTGGTTCTGACAACAATGTCAGGCATGGGCTCCATCTTGTTACATAGGACTTAAATTGAATCAGAAAGTAGTTGGTTAGCCCTATGGTATACTTGCTACTCTTGTACCAGTGGGAATATCTTGCAAGGCCAGTTGTTACTATTCAACTTGCAAGGTTCACAACTGGGTAAAGTTGATGATTACTTTTTTCCTCCTTTAGCATACACAACACCATCCTGAACTATGAAAGCAGTAGAGATGAAGTTTCCATGTCAGTACCAGCTTGATTTCTCCTTGTTTGTTTTACAAATCATGTATGTAGTGTCTTCAGCCATAGCACCTTACCATCAAGTTCTGGCAGGTAACCAAGAGCAATGGCAATGACCAGTCTGTCTGACATGTGGGGGCTCCCTTATCAACAACTCTAAAAGAAGAAGCTAACTCCTGGCATTGGGCTTTTTGTTTGCTAGTCTGTAGTATCTGGTAGGAGCACTGTCTCCCTTCTATAGGGTAACTCTATTTAAGCCTTTTATATATGCATATATTTTAAGAAGATTTTGCTAGGCATGGTAGCACACACTTTTAATCACAGCACTTGTGAGGCAGGTGGATCTCTGTAAAATCAAGTCCAGCTTGGTCTTAAAAGCAAATTCTAGGCCAGCTTGGGCCACAGAGAAACCCTGTCTCAAAAAAAAGTTTCTACAGTAATATGTTTCCATATGATTTTTTTCAAAAGGCCTTTAGTGTGAGTTATCTTTCTAAAACTCCCTTCTTGGCCCTTACTTCCCATTCCCCACTCCATTTAACCTTTCCTAGCCCATTATTCTCCTTTACCCCTTTATATCACTGCAATCTATCCCTTATCCCCTTACTAGTTTCCTGACCTCTATGGATTTTCCCATTGAAACATACACATCTACATGTCAAAGTTAGAAGCCAAATTTCAGTTTCATCTTTTCTTACTGCTGAGTAGAACTCCATTGTGTAAATGTGCCACATTTTCATTAGGATCCAGTGATTTATTTTTATGCCCATAGATTAGTGCATCTCTCAACAATCTCCAGATAAGCAGATGGTGGTTAATATAGACTCATAACTGGTCAATGTGCAGAGAATAAGAGGCTGCAGAGTGCTCAGCCATAAATACCCTCTCCTTCCAAGGTTCAGGGATTATTTCAGTAGAGAGTGATCAAAATTATAAGAGCCAGAGGTGGTGGGTGAATACAAGGAAATCTTGTTGTCCAGAAACAACAGGGAAGTTGCATACATGAACCCACAGTGCTTGTGACAACATGCACAAGACCTGCTTGAACTCCAGCCAGAAAAAATCCCAGCATGGAGTGGGGCAGGTGGTCAAAAAGTTCCAGCCCTAGCTGAGGATATGTTGGCAATGTATAACTACTGGGAGAGAGGGGAGAGGAGAGAGAGAGAGAGAGAGAGAGAGAGAGAGAGAG
>NW_008330735.1:4375481-4395573 GCF_000622305.1 Nannospalax galili
GAGTATGATGCCGGGTAGGTGACCAGACTCCAGGAGATGGTCCCACACCCAAGAGCATTTGAGGACCACAAATTAGAATCAATAGGTCTTTAAAAACTGTAACAATAGAGCACATGAAGTCTAGGGGAAGGGGTAGCAAGGTAGGGGTGAAGATAGGGAGGGTTCTGCATATGATCAAAATACAGTATATGAGATTCATAATAAAAATATTTAAAATTTTTTAAAAAGAAAAAGAAAAAAGCAAGGAGGGAAATAAAAAGAGAAGGTGATTAGGAGGAAATAATGAGGCAAGGAAGAGAAGAAAAGGAAACACAAAAAAGTGGACAATGTGACTGATAAATTATAAAATCCATGGTGGATTTTACAAGGATTCTTTCCTCCTAAAAGGAATTTTCTGCACTTCTCCAGCACAGTTAACCTGAAGTTACCACCTTGAAAAATCTATAATCCAGTACTAGGTGATGCTTCTGTCCTCTTCCTCTTGAGATTATATTCCCCACAGAATTGTTGCCCTAAAAATCATAGATAATGCCCTGTAGCACACAAAATCAAACACCAAACAGACCAGGTGGCCTGCTCTCATGGTTATTTGGTGAAATTAGAGTCTAAGAATAAAAGCCTTAAACAGAGTCTTTCTGGAAAACCGAGGAGCTCTCTGAATCCATCCCTGGGATTGTGTGATTTGGAAAGATATAATTTTATGTCTCCTTGAAGTTTAAGTGTCATACAATATACCTGCTAGTTAACCGTACTCACTTCAATTTTATGTTCTTCATCATGTGGTAGAGCAAGTCACTAAAACAAAAATCCAGAAGAAGAAGAAAAAAGAATAATCTCAGACTTTGATTTGGGAACACTTTTATGCATGACTGGTTTTACTGTCACAATCCATACCCATTAACTGATAGGGGATTTCATGTGACATCAGAAATCAATCAACTATACAATTGATGATGTCATTTGCACTCTAAAAGCTATTGGTGAAAGTCTTAATTTTTTCATTGGAATAAATTATTTGCTGTTCCAAAAGATTTTTCTATTATTTTCATTCTTTCCATTGGCCCCAGGATTATTTGTTAATAACTGTGAATAATAATGACACTAATCACCAGTTGTTTCTTTTAACTAAAAACTAACAAACTATATGTTTGAGCAAAGACTAAATTATAACTTAAACAAAGGAAAAATAAACCAAGAATCCTGCCAATGATATTTTGATATTTTCATTCAGTTTTGGTCAAACTTTGTTACTTGCGTATTTATAAGGTCTCTTATTTTCAAAGTGCCATGTTTTGTTCTCAGTTATGATAACATGTCATCCTTAAAGACAACTGCACACAGGAAATAACTCATACACTAAAAATCGGGCAGGTTATACAATATTCTTGAATTATTTTTCATAATATGATCTTTTTCCAAATCAAAGATATTTCTAAAAGGAGAAAAATATTCTTTAAATTCTTTATCATAATTTTTCCCCCGAAAATCCTTTTTTCCTCTACAAAAGCAATCTGAATAGGGGTAAAAGAAGACAAAACTTGACCTTTTGTGATCCCAGAATTAATGGGTCTGTTCATAATTCAATCTCTCTGTGTGTGGGAGCATCCATGTGGAAACAGAGAAGCCTGAGAGACATAAAACCTCTCCCTTTAAACATTATCTGACCCATGTACAAAAGAAGGCTTACTTATGCATATGTTGGAAAATGCACTATCTCATTGTGCAGCAGAAAGCCTCCTTGGTCTACTCTTCATTCTCCATGGAAATGAAGTGCGGAAGTGACAGTTGGACAGAATTTGAGAGAGCAACAAATGAACTGAAGGTATCAAAAATAAACTGAATATTCCTGTGAGGAAACAGGCCAAACTTATACAATAAAGCGAATGTGAGCTATAAACATGCACATAGGCTTTTATAGAATGTGTGGAGGTATTTGACCATATTTTTATGAGGCATGTGTGAGACTCTTGAATTCAATTCAGTTCTTAAGATGATTTTCACAAAACATTAAACTATAATTTTTCTGAATATCTTACATATTGAAGTTGTAAAATTCTGAGCAAAACATGGCAAACACTGTATATTAGCTACTATTAACAGCTCTGTAGAACGCCTCGCTTTTCTAATGATTTTAGCTGTCAAGCTGAATTCTCTGTGGCTTTGAATCCACCAGTGTTATTAAGAATTCCAAAGCACTTTGCACAGAACTGCCACTTGAAATCATCTCAAAGGGTAGCTATCTCTATTCTTAAAACATCAGCTTAGAAGGCATATACAGGATGATCTCAAAGTAAGGACAGAAATTCAACTTAAGCCCCACTTTCTAGATGGATGTGGTGGCTCACAACTGTAATCCCACCACTTGGGAGGCTGAGGCAGGAAGGACATGAGTTCAAAGCCCATATGAAGTATATAGTGAGTTCCAAGTCATCCTGGGAATACAGTGTAAGACCTAAACTAAAAAGGAATTGGGAAAGAGAGGGCTGGTAGGATAGTTCAGCAAGTCAAGACGGTTGCCACAGAGCCTGACAAATTGAGTTCCATCCTGGCATCCACAGGGTGAAAGAGAAAACCAGCTCCTAGAGTTTGTCATTTGACCTTCACATAGGCATCATGGCACAGACTTGCCACCCCCATGCATAATACAGAAAGAAGGAAGGAAGAGAGGGAGGGAGAGGAAGTGGATAATGAGGAGGAGGAAGATTCTGTAAACTTCCAGAAAGAAAAAGAAAAACTGAGTCAGCATTGCTTCTGACTTTTCATATTAACACTGACAGCCAGAAATGACCCAGTATCAAATACATGCCACTCCCCCCCGGCAACTCCTCCCATATCGCCCCATCACTTTTTTCTGATAACTTCATGTACTCTTTCTTCTTCTTTTATTTTATTTTTATGGAGCTTTTGGCTATTCTAACATCCTTAAAAGATTTTAGGTTTACCTCTTCAGAGGGGGGAATGTTAGAAATGTCTTAGCAACAAATTCAAGATAAACCACAAACATGCCACTCCCCCCCGGCAACTCCTCCCATATCGCCCCATCACTTTTTTCTGATAACTTCATGTACTCTTTCTTCTTCTTTTATTTTATTTTTATGGAGCTTTTGGCTATTCTAACATCCTTAAAAGATTTTAGGTTTACCTCTTCAGAGGGGGGAATGTTAGAAATGTCTTAGCAACAAATTCAAGATAAACCACAAAAGTGGCAAAGAAATTTAAATGAATATTTTTAAAAATTTTCTTAAATGTCTTCTTTGTTTCAGGTCTAGGAATATTGTTTTTCACAGGTTTAAAAGTGAGTATAGCCCTCAATTGTACGAAAGAAGACCAGAAAAGACATGACAGCCTGTGAACAAAGCTAAGTACCTCTGATTCGGAAGCTGAAACCTGAAGTGTTCAATGACTACCAAATCTTCTTAACAGTTTCATACAACCTTTCCCAAGCAAGCTCTATCTGGCTTCCACTGAGAGGGCCCTTATGTGAAGTCTTTGCAGTCTGACATCCTCATATACTTATAAAGGAAGGGTCCATTGGAAATAGAAGCATTTTAAATGCCCTCAAAGCTCACCCGACTGGACCTATAGACTGACGACAATGAAGGATGGAAATTGAACCTTCTGAGGCAGCTATGTGGGTGTTCTTCACAAACCTCTAACTGCAGGAGCATACCTGAGCAAGGGTTCTGGCTACCATGCTCTGAATCAGACTCCCCAAAGTTGGCACTAATGACTGGAGATACCAAGAAATGCTAAGAACTCCAGTGATAGCTAAATTTGTCTCAAAGATACATTAATTGCTTTTCCAAACTTTTCTTGACTCCACAGTGGTCTAGGATGTTTCCATCCAATCTTACTATCCATGCACATTTAGTCACATGTTGGCATCCACATTTCAGAGAACCCAGTATAACACACTAAAACTGATAATAACAAATTACATATTTCCAAAAAGCTTAACATACTTTAACATACCACATCAAAGCAATCTTGTAATACATGTAAAGCTATTACTTCCAGGTTCTGTGTAAAATAAAGCAGGGATTTAAAATAAAAATCTAGGCCATAGAATAAGAACTAAACTTTGAGATTTTATGATGCTTAATTGTGGTTTTGAGATAGGTTTAGAATTTCATATTTGTATGAAGGAGTAATCTGTGCAGCTGGGGACATAGCTCAGAGGCAGAGCACTTCTTAGTATATATAAAGTCCTGGGTTAAATCCCACTGCTACAGGAAGAAAGAGAGAGAGAGAGGGAGAGAGAGAGAGAGAGAGAGAGAGGAAGAAGAAGAAGAAGAAGAAGAAGAAGAAGAAGAAGAAGAAGAAGAAGAAGAAGAAGAAGAAGAAGGAGAGAAGAATGGAGGAGGGGAGGGAAAGGAGGGAAGGAAGAAAGATGAAAGAAGAATAAGCTGAGCAGAGAAAAGTTGAAATAAAAGAATTTCCTCCAAATTTTCTTGTTTCTCTCTTCCATCTGGATTTCACATCTGTGTGTGTGTGAATTATGCCTAAAACTGGTGTCACTTTTTCTAACCTAAACACTAGAATATATATCCAAAGTAATAGAATTTTTTCAAATCAATATTTTAGCATTATCCATATGTTCAATTTTGAAACAAAGAATATACTTTTTTGAGTTGTATCTAACAAAATGAATAATTAATAATAAAAACTGCATAGGAAGAACATGGAAACATAGTGTTAAATAAATACAAAAGTGCTGATAATAATACCAATATGCATATATGAAAATATGACACTGAAACCCACTTTTTGTCATTAATATATGCTAATAAAAAGATATACCAAATATCTAAAAATATTGTTACAGTTTTGAGAAGATTTTGAATGCTATCAAAGTAGCATTATAAATTATATATTTACCATAATGATTATTTTCCTTGACCACTAAATTTTCAGATCCAATGAAATTGGAATTCTGTATAAAAATACAGGGAAAAGCTAGGGAGATGACTCAGTTGGGAAAGCACTTGCCACATAAGCAGACAAACTAAGTTTGGATTCTCAGAACACATATAAAGCCGAATGTGGTAGTGCGCACCTCTAATCCCAGCACACCTACAGAGAGATGAAAGGCAGACAAATGAGAACCCCCATAAGTTTGCAGGCTGGCTAGCCTGGTGTACACAGTGCCTGAGAACAAGGACCATGTGTCAAACAAGGTGGAAGGTGAGGACCAACATAACATTATCCTCTGACCTCCACACCCATGCTATGGACACATGCACCCCTCCATACACACTAACATGTACACACACACACACACACACACACACACACACAGATAAAAAATATATCAAAGAGCAAAAATAACTACTTTTTCTTTGGTCTTTTTGAGACAGAGTTTCTTTGTAGCCCCAGGTGGCCTGGAACTCACTATGGAGACCAGGCTGGACTAGATCTCACAGAGATCCACATACCTCTGCCTCCCAAGTGCTGAAATTACTTTTTAAATTAAGAAAACAATCTATCATTTTATATTTAAGTCTTTCCAACTCTAGGTAAACATGTGTAAGACACATAGAGAACGATATTTTAAAATGTTTTAACTAGCATCCTCACCATTTAACTTGTTACTATTCTGTGGTATGCACCAATACTATAAATTAAAACAATACAATTGTTATTTATTACACTTCAGGAAATAGCCGAGTCTAATTTTTGTGAAATATTCTCTATTAAGCATTCTAATCAATGCTTACAATATCATCTTTAATGGATATGTGAGAAACAGTAACAAGTTTCACCTGACTTAAATTCATACAAGGAAATTTGATAAATCTTGTTTGATCATGTTATGAAATATATGGCTAGTAAGAAAAATGCAATCATAATAATAAGAAAAGAGTAAAACCCTAAAATTTGGGTAGATTTCTTGATGTCAAATGACAATTATATGAAAAGTTTGTTTTTTAAAATATATACATTATCTTATTCTTGAAGTTGATTGTAGATTTTATTTATCAACAGTGGTACATGGAAATTAGCAGACCCAGGCTCATTCCTCAGAAAGATTAAATGCTTTTGCCTTCCAGGAAACTACATGAAAATCATTTTCCCTTTTGTCTAGCACCAATTTTGTATTATTATTTCATTTATGGAATATGCTGTCAACTTCCCAGCATGGGCTTTGGAGGGAAGGCTTGATTTAATAGTTCTTCATTACAAATTGCCCACAGAATCTGATGATTAGCTCTCTTAGGCTTGACATTTGTAAACCACAGTTTTCCCTTGATAGATGAAAATTTTGTTAGCATTTCTAAAATTCAGAGCAATGAATCTATCCTTAGAAGTTGGAAAATGAAGCGAGGTTTGGAATTAGCAGAAATTCTAAAGCCTTTCACGTTGTCCTGCTGCCAGCATGCTTGGCATTTCCATTTTCATTCCGTGTAATAACTGAGTAATTCGGAAATTTATAGGAAAACATTCATGAAACATTTTTCAGAAAATAGACCTTATTTTTCCTTTCAAGCACACAATTACTTTTCAGGTTGCCTACATCAATAAAATAATTATCAAATTTGAACGGCTTTTCCCTGTCATAAACTCTTAATAATTAATAGTTGACTTATTATAATACCCAGAGTAAAACTTATCTTAATTTTGAAATGACTGTTCGCTGTGGTTTTACTACGGTTGCAAGGTAAGCTCCTTACATCTTCCCGTGCCTTATAGTGTTCCTTTGCCGTTATCGAAAGAATGGCCTTTTCTGTGATTTTCTCTCTCTGTTCCCCGACCAGGTTCAACTAGAAGATATAAACAGGTAACATAAACACAGGCTGACACCTAATAGCAACTTCTAGTCAAAAAACTAATTTAGGGTAATTGTGAACCTGGGTTTTTAAATTTTACTAATACATATATAAAAACAAACCTCATTTAGATAAATAGAAAAGTCATTTTATTGATGGCATTTAACACACTGAATTTCTTACTTTCTCTTTAATTTAAGATATATAAGATGTTAATATAAGAAAATACAACTTGATGAGAGCAAGGCCTGAATTTCAGAAATTAGATACTGATGAAGACTTTTAGAGTATTTTAAAATAAACTTACAATATTCTTAGTTTAGGCTGATATTTTCTATTATAATCTTTCACTGTAGTAAAGAATAAGTGGGCTTCTGTTATGCTAGGTTAATAAATTGAGGTCTGCATCAAAACGATAGATTCAGACACTCTGGAAAGGGCTAAAATGACCTCTAATGTGTTGTAACGGAAGGTTGTGTATCTGCACAGCTCACAGTTGCCTTCAATCTGGTCTGTTTACACTCTAAGATAAAGGTCTTCTGCTACTATTCCCAACCTATGCTTTAGTAACAGCAATATGGGGCCCATTCCACACCTTTATGATCCCTACGGAAATAAAATACTGTTTTTAACAAAGAAAAAAACTAAATCCACACAAGAAGATTAATTGAATAGATCAACATCATTAGAGACAAACAGAACAAGAGTCTGACATAGACCCCTCTGAAGTGGGATACTTAACGGTTCTTAAGCAATGGATTCACCACATCATATGCCCTTGAAGGATAGACTAATAATGAAAAATGACCATGTTTTTGATTTTTGCTTTGTTAATGAGGCTGTTATAAGCAAGTCACATCTGGTTACATTAATCTTTAATTTGCTCTATCTAAAGATTTATACATCCTATTCTGGGGACAAATAGGGAATGTGGGCTCAACAGCATGACTTCTTCAATCTAGCATATACTTGAAAAGTATCAACCTGCTAACACCTAATCCAATGGCATGATATAACTCAGCACCACAAACATCTGATTTGGCAGACAGGAGGGGTACAGGAATCTTCAGGTGTCTCTGATGATCACCTAGGTACAGAGTTAACAAATGTTTCTACAAAGGGGTGGTCAATATTCTAGGTTTTATTGGAGGGGAGGGGACAGTCTCTGTAGCATGTACTTGCAGTATGAAATAGGTCCATAAATGGATCAATCTGTGCTTCAATAAAAGTTTTAAAAAGAGGTGGTAGGCTGAATTTTGCCATCAGGCATTTGTATGCCAGTCTCTGAGCTAGAGTGAGGATCACTGATAAAATGATTTTTTATCAGTTTTTTAATCATCATATAGGACTATTTTTAGGGTCATTCTCTCCAAGGAATATTTGTGACAAAACAACACAAGAGGTGTAATATTACAAAGACTTAAATATCAATCTTATGTGTGGCTCATGGTACAATAAACTGGCCTCAAATCTCTGGACATTTATTTGATTTCTTGAGTCAGGAGATAAGGAGTATATAAGACAGCAACTGGAGAGTTATCAAATTCATCTTTTTTTTTTCAATGTTAGGAATAAAACCCATGGCCTTGGACATACTGAGCAGAACTCTTCCAGTGAGCTGTACCGCCAGCCCTTGGTTTTTGAGACAGGATCTTTCTGTGCAGATCAGGCTGGTCTTAGACTCATAATCCTCCTTCTTCTGTCTCCTAAATTCTGGGATTATAAACATGTACCACCACGCCCAGCAAGTTTATTTTCTATAAAATTGATTTCCAAGTGCAAAGACCTTCAGGAAAATCTTTCTTAAAGGGAAGCAAAACAAAACAAAAACAGAGGCATGAAGTTCTTTGGTGCCATGTAGAAAAGTCAGATTCTAATGAGGCTCCCCAGGGCCATGACATTTAAAACAGTGTTCAAGTACCTATTGAAAATATTCTTTACCTTTGAAAGCACTATAGTTGGGAAAAAATTGCATCTATTTCCATATCCAACTTCCAAAGAAGCACTATACTAGTCCATATAAGTAGAGGGAAAATATACCAGCATTACTGAAAAGCGTTGTAGTGCCAGATAGAGTATATTTGACAAAATGTAAGGGTTTACATATAGGGTCTTTTCTGGAAATAGAAAAGCCATTCCAAAAGAGATACGTTTTAATATAATCATTTAGAGGAAATTATTGAGTAAAAGTCAAAGAGAGTACAATTTCACCCTGAGGTATTAATCATATGCAGAGCTAATAATGTCCTTCCTTCAAAACCCAAGACATGACAATAACAGTAGGATTGTTCTCTCCTGTCACATTTCGTGAGTCTATCCTGTTTCTTTATTAAGACAAAACAAGCAGATGCCTCTGGTTTGCTGTCCTTATCTCAAATATATAAAATAATTATTTGGTCAATTAAGCTGAAATTTCTAAGGCTGATTTTTCATGTGTTAAGACAGGAACTTCAAAAATTAAAAATCCTTGTTAATATTTATGTATGACTGGCTAAAATTTATGTGAAACTGTAAAATCCCTATCGACTAAAGGAAAAAAGTCATTTTGTTCTAAACATATTTTGCTCCTTTTAAATGTGAGAAAATAGTCTCACATATTCATTATATAATTTAAAATGTAATTCAAAATGCCCAGTTCACCATTTCACTGGACTTTGCTTCTAAGACTAAAATGACATACAATTAAAACCTCACTTTCCATAATTTGGCTAAAGTTGGGTTTATTCTGTGTTGACTGAAACCAGAAAAGAATAATCAAGAGACCAGTTGGGAACAGACGAAGAGTGGGAAGAAGCCAAGGCGCATTATGACTTTGTCAGAGAAAACTGAATAAAAGGCTTCAAGAACACGGTCTGGTCAGACACACAGGAGACAGATGGAAGAAGACTAAAGCCACATCGAGACATATAAGAATTATGAAAATTTTCCACAAAAGGGGCTGGGGGACTTAGCTCAGTGATAGAGCGTTGCTTAGTATGTTTAGTATGCATGAGACCCTAGGTTCGGATGCTTGATACAAAACTTTTAAAAAAGGAAAAATTTCTACAAAACATAACTGAAGCAATAGATTACAATAAAAGATTTCCATTAGTTAAGATCTTCCAGGGTGTATTTTATTTAAAACTGTTAACACTGAGGTTTGGGGTATCATTTCCTCTTTAAAGGCCTAAAAGTAATTGTTTAATAATATATAATTCTACATAAAACATGGACTTCCCGGTGACTATAATTGAAAGTGCTCTTAATTTTTGAGAGATGCTTCAACCACCTGCAGGCTCATGATGCTCTCCTATGGACATCCTCAAGAGGAGAGAAAGCTCAAGACCACCTCCTGGAGAAATGCAACCACAACAGTAGTAATCTTGTCTTATATACATCACTAATGGCTAACTGGCTTTTCCTTTTTCCCCCAAGGTATTTTGAAGTACATTTATAAAAATCATAAAAGTCATGTAAAAATTTTAACATGATAAAATATTTTAAAGAAGAAAAATAACTCTAAAATTGTCATTCTAGTGTTTAATTATTAATATAATTAGAAAAAAGTACAGTTGTTCAAACAAGCTTGTGTGTTCCATCCATCTAATTCATACTGACATCCCAGATAAGCACTAGCCAAAGGGGGAAAAGTCTATTAGTCCAATCAAAAGCTCATAGCTCTAAACTGTGATTCTCTGTGTGGTTTTTCTATTTTTGGTTTGTTTTAAATAGTAGTTAAGTATAAAGTAGACAATATATGTTGTAGAGAGTGTTCTTAATAAATCAACATGCCCACAAAGAATAATGATCTATCTAAGGTGTTCGTCAGTTAATATTGATCTACTTATGTACTGTTTGATCCATAGCTTACATGCAGATCAATATAGGCAATACAGTTTAGCATAAACAACAGGATAACCAGCCTTCATATATACTGACAAGCTTCCCAAGGTCTGTTAATATACAAAAGACTGGGACAAATTACTTATTTATATATACAAAACATGGTTATAAAGGCCAGCTGCAGGTATTTTTTTGGAAAGTGCATTTTAATAAGGTCCTATTCAGTTCCAGAACAAATGGGGAAGAAGTAGTTTGCACTACAGAGTTGAGCGCAAGAGCTTTCTCTTTTTCTAGCCACGAAATCAATCATTTGTCCAGACTGTGGGAGTCAGAGTAAGTTACTGAAAAGAGCTTCGTATATAAACAAGTCAATAACTCATTGTGTGTTATTGTCGAGCTGAAGAAGTCGGCTTTCAAAAAGCTGCCCTGCTTCTCTCAGAATGAATGTCACTGTATTCAGAGGCTGGGAGAGTCCTTTGTTTCTAGCCAATTGCTGGCTGCCATTTATGTATGGGAACTGGAGATGGCTGCAGGACACTAGGGAAGACTATTTCCTATCGTGGATGTTCAACTAAAACTATGTATTTTGTCAGTTTCAATAATTTGTATCTGAAAATGGATAATGAGTCTGCTAAGAGTGGCCACATAAAAAACTTGGCAAAAGGGTGAAATGACAAATGAGTCTGTACCATTGTAAATTGGAACAGAATGATACTTTGGGTTCCCTGCGTGTCAACACAGATAAATCTAACATTCAGGCAATGGTTTGAAAAGTTCAAATGTACAACATCAAACTGATGAACAGGTCAACATGTCAAAGAAATGCTATCTGTCCTTGGAGTAAATAAAAAGGTTGATTCTTGGGACAATCAAATGGAGTTTTCAAAGGTTCTGTGTGTGTGTGTGTGTGTGTGTGTGTGTGTGTGTGTGTGTGCATGTGTGTGTTCACATGCTTCTTTTATTCATCTCTGTTAAAGACAAATTAATTAATAAGGTGTATTTTGAAGAGAATAATAAAATTTAAGGTACGACTTTAACATTTGGGATAAGGAAATCTCAACTATCTTGGACTTAAAATTAATTAAAAGATCTTTCAGTAGTCTAAATGCACCCAAATTCAAATTCATAAGATATAAATATTGTCAGATTTTTTTGTATTTCCTCTTAACCTTTGTTGGATAGCTACTATTTATTCTAAGTTGATGAGATACAGTGAAGAGCCCATGAGGTTTATAATTAGTTTGGATAAATAACAAATACAAGTCTATAAAAGAAATGGTCCTCGTGTCTCTGGTATCTTTAGGCAAAATCCTAGTGCTTTTTTGAAAACAATGGATTATGCTGTGATTTATTTATTTTGTATGTGAGTAGGTATGAGCAGGAGAGTGGGTACTCACATGCTGTGGCAGGCGTGTGGCAGTCAGAAGACAACTTGTGGGGGTCAGTTCTCTCCTACCATGTGGACCCAGGGATTGAACTCAGGCAGGCAGGCTTGGCAGGAGGCATTTTTTTTTATTTTTTTTATTTTATGTGTACGCGTGTTATGCCTGCATGTACATAAGTTCACTCGTGTTGTGCAATGCCCACAGAGGACAGAAGAGGTTGTCGGATCCCCTGGAACTGGAGTTACAGACAGTTGTTAGCTGCCATGTGGGTGCCGGGATTCAAACCCCAGTCTTCTGCAGGAAGAGTCAGTGTTCTTAACTGCTGAGCCATCTCTCCAGCCCTGATTATGCAGAAGCTTTTTGATTTAACAAAACCCATTTGTCAATTCTTGCTACTAATTCCTGAGCTGGTAGAGTCCTTTCAGAAAGGCCTTGCCTATGCCTATATCTTGAAGTGTTTCCCCCAACACTTTCAAAATTTATATTTTAGAGTCTTAGATTAAGGTGTTTGATCCATTTTGAAATGATTTTTGTGCCAGGTGAGCTGTATGACTCTAGTTCCTTTATCCTACATTGGATATTCAGTTTTCCCAGCACCATTTGATAAAGAGGTTGTCTTTCCTTCCAATGTACATTTTTGGCACCTCTTTGACAATCAGGAGCCTATAGCTGCACAGGTTTATGTCCAAAATGGCAAACAGAAATACCCCTTTGTTATCTTATAGATTGATCTTGCAAAGCTGCCCTCTGGGGCTATTGTAGATAATAGGAACTGTTCCTTCATCATTATGCTTGCTTTTCAGAGTTGAAAAAGGTGTTTAGATGTGAGATTTGTGAGGTTGTTTTGCTTTGTTTGATGTGGGTACTGTATGCAGGGCCTAGTGCAAACACGCAGCCCAGCCTTGTACAAAGTGTGCATCCAGCCCGTGTGTTTCTTTTACAAATGGATTCAGGATAAGCAGAGTGAAGCCTTCTTTTCTTGCAGTAAAATGCTTTACAAAGGCCTCTCAAGCTGCCTGTTGGTCGGTCTTTCTCAAAGTCAATTCTATATCGTCCAAGTTTTAAAATCAATGCTAAAGGATTCAGCTGGGGAGGACTGGAAGCAGGGTCCAGTCCTGCTTCCTTTTGAATGCTTTCCACCTGGTTTCTGCTCTTTCTGCATCATCTTCTACCACTGAGGCAGCTTGGAGTGAGGCAAAGAGGCATTTTTACCCACTAGGTCACGTCACTGGCCCCCAAATCGTAGCTCTTAACTAAATAAAGTTGTAGCTATAAGGAGAGAATTAAAATATTAACTGAATCTAATCAGTCTCACCCACACACACACAATTTAGAAAATCACAGTTGATAATATCATTTGTTTCTATATGTAACAAAATATGATAGACCTTCTCCAGATACAAACAGTATAAATCAAAGCACAGTATGCTTAATGGGACAATTTGAAAAAGCAATTTAAAGTGGAAAACAATATATGTCATGAGATAAACAACAGTGAACCAATGGAAGTCTAAACAATACACCTACACGTCCAAAAATAATTAGGGCTGGTGTGTTTGGAGATGGAGAGTATCTATATTATGTGGTACCTGGCTACAAAAACAGGAGAGAAGTGGTAATAGGGGGCATTATTATTAATAATATTAGTATGTAATAATTGCATGATGAAATTAGCTTTGAGCAAAGAGTGAAGGGGCTGGGCAAAGCTTTGGGAGGGAGAAAACCAGCTGAGACTTGAGGGGCGGGCTGAGACAATGGCTATGTGATCACTCATCTAAGAGAGCAGTGTGATATAGACGGTACTTCGCAGAGACTATAAGGGCTAGATACTTAATACAAATCCATCCTTAATCTATTTCTGAATTCAAATATAAGGGGACGGGGTTACCTGTCAAGTGCCCAATACAATAACGAGGAAAAGCTAGAGGACTCGATTCTTAGCTCTGTAATAGCTCAGCATCATTCTCTTAAGCTATCTGTCCTTAATTGAGTTCCAATCTTAGGACTGTAAGTCCTGACCTAACCCTTCACCTACAGTATGGCTTCATGAAAATCTATGAAGAAATTTTAAAATACCATTCTCGTCTTAGGAAAGGAGAAAAATCCATTTCAAAACTGGCTGTGCCATGAATTCATTCTGATGCCCTGGTGATCGTCATGGTTACTGCAGGCAGGCTCCCACAGCCAGGGCTTCCTCTCCATCCTTACTGCTTTTTTAAGAAAATTTACTCTTCTATAGTGTTGTTTCTTGGGGCTAACTTGTCTAAAGAGAGAATTTATAAACAAAACCATTATGATATTTGATAACTAACTAAAACAGTCATTTAAAATAATTATGTATTCAGGTATAGTTTGTATAAAAGTATGCAAAAAATAATTTTCCATAATATTTCACACTGAGCTTATTCAGTAATTAAAGAAATTGTTATTGTCTTTTAAAACTTCTTTTCTGTGTTTTAAGCATAAGTTCTAGTCCTTCCAAATGCTATGGGGAAGTGGCACTGCGTGGCTCTGACTTGGTAGCTAGGTTCTAATATTTTGCCTAGATAGCCTATCATGATTAGGAATGCCATATGCCTTAAATTTCCCCTTCTAAGTGAAGAATAACTTGACTGCTGGAAAGAGCTTGCAGGCGTCAAAGATAGGCAAGACAAAATATAAAAATAAGAGCCCATTTCTTTCTGTCCTAGAGGAAATACTTTAGGTGGGGACAGGAAGGAAAGCAGCATATTAAAATGGCCAGAAAAGTAAGTGCTAATTGCCCCTTCGACAGGGTGTGGTCCAAGGCCTAGGCCTCAGAAGGGGAAGCAGTCCTGAAGCAGGGAGATTTTCCCTCCCCTTGCTGCTGTAGGGGACACAGAGAAAGAGCCTAGAACATAGCTATGTCAGGCAGATGGCAAGGCACCTGCAGGCAGAGGAAAGCCTGAGGGTTAGCCTTCCTTAACCACCTTTGGTTTCTATGGGTCTATGGTTCTGAAAATAGATGAAGGGTCAGTTGAGAAGTTTGCCTAAGCTGTGGGCTAATAGGGAAAAGTATGGAAAGCACCATCAACCCCACAAGATAAGGTTGGTCTTCTAAGAAGCACTACCAATAGAGTCTAAACCAAAGGAATGGCCCACAATGTCACATACTGCAGGCCATTATGAACACAGATGAACACAGGGCAGCAGCCATTAGCCAGCAACTGCCATACCAACATATACATTCTTATGGGCCACAGAGAGGCCAGGGGTCCCTTCCATCAATGTCCTGATAATGTGAAAGCCATGCAGGTTCTATGTACTATGTTCAGGGAACAACAGGGAACAGGACAGTCTGAGTGACACAGTGACCTAAAGCAGCCATTAAAATGATCAGTAAATTAAAACTAAATTGCACATTCAGTTCTTTTCCTCCACTATGCATGTGGTGAATTCTCAGAATAAAGTAACATTAGTGTTGTAAAATGACTCAGGAGGCTGAGGCAGGAAGGTTGCAAGTTCCAAGCCAGCCTGGTGTATACAGCAAGATCCCAGATCAAAACAAAAACAAAAACAAAACACCCATCAATGTTTCTCAGGTAATTTGGACGCAAATTGCGTGCATACATATGAGAGAGTCTGTGGATAAATTAAGACAAGAAACAAATACAAAAAGAGGATTTATAAGACAAAGAAGATAAAATGTAATCACCATGTACAGTAAATGGGTTTTATAGGTTTTATATTTACAAACTCCAAAGCTTTTAAATTTTTTCTTTTTTAATTATACTTTTTAAATTTTTTATTTAATAACCACATACTTAGAAGCATTTCATTACAACAGCATTGACATATTCAATAACAATTTCCTGAGCTTAAATGCATCTCTTTCAAAACTGGCTGTAAATTTTTGGTTTACACTTGAATTATTACAGTTATATAATATTGTACTGAGTATAAACCCTATAAGACATAAAATTAAGTGAGGTTTTAACCTTTAAAAAAGATCTCCATTTCATTATTAAAATACATAGTTTCATAAAGAAAAACTCACTTTTAATGCCACTAAGATGTATATGAGTTTCTAATCTCGATATATCAGATTATTGCTAGTCACAGTTGGTTACTTTCTGAGCTCCTTCGCATCTGAGCATGGATATAAAGTCATCAGGTAGATTTCAGTGGTAATGTTTTTCACATCTACTAACTATTAAGGAGCAAATTTTTATGTTTTGAAGAATTTTTAAATAATTTTTTTAATTATTAATAACTACATGATTAGAAGAAGCATTTCACTACAGCTTTAACATATTCAGTAACACACTCCAGAGCAAGAGTATATCTCTTTCACAAGTGGCCGCAAGTTTCTAGATTCACAGTTGAGTTAATAGAGTTATACAATACTGAACTCAGTATAAGCCATGTAAGAAATAAAATTGAATGAGTTTTTAAACTTTAAAAAAATCTCCATTTCGTTTTAGAATATATTATTCCTTGCAGAAAGACTCATTGTTTTTGCTACTAACACTGAGATGTTGGCACATGCATCTCTAATCTGTATGTATCTGATTATTACTAATCATAATCGGTTGCACTTGGATACTTGGTGCCTGTGTACATGTATAAAGTCATTGGGTAGATTTCAATGGTAATGTTTATCACCTTTACTAATTAGCATGACATAAATTTCCATGCTTCATCCTCAAATATAATACATTTTTTAAAAAATCGTTCATTCTGTGTGTGTGTGTGTGTGTGTGTGTGTGTGTCTGTGTCTGTGTGTGTCACACAGAATATCCCAAACCATCTTATTCAACTATACACCGACTCCCATAGCCTCCCTCCCAAAGCCTCCCTCCCACCACTAGAGCCCATATACTCTGATATCCCTGCTACTGTCTGCTGTGTTGTTGGCACCCCCAGCCATTCCCCACTACTTGTCCATCTAGTGAATCTAGTCAGCCTATCTAGAGGTCTTTGTTTTAGGAGGGTCAGCTGTTCCTCATCTAGCAGCAACCAGTTGTCAATATTCATTTAGATAAGATTGGGGTCTGTTGTTCATTTTCCCAGTTCTATCCTGGGTTGCTGTCTGGGAGTCCCTTTGGCCACTCTGGCCAACAACTCAAAAGAAGGTATCTCCTATCTGCCATTATTGCTTGTTATGTTCCCTTTAGCTATGCATATAGACTCTTAAGAAATTATATTGGCCCCTTTAATCTTTGCTTATATTTTCCCTTTGGGTGTTTAAGGCCATATAGTTGGCCCAGATAAACCAATTTATTTTCACTCTTAAGGTCATTTGAGGATCTGTCCCTCAGGGGTCACATGGGCTTGGGAGGAGCCCCTGGCTCCTTTTACCAGTTCCGCCTATGTGAAGAAAAGTCAAAGGTCCTGCTTGACCTTGGTTGGCTTTGCTTGGAAGCATGGAGGAAATGATTCCTCTGTGTTGACCCTCTTCTTTGTAGACTGGACACTGGTTCAAGTCCATCTGATGGGGTCTCCTCAGCCTCCTTGATCAAGAGAACAGGTGACCCACCACAATTATAGGACATTTTGAGAGATGCTCATGATCCCCTGGAACTAGCTGACCTAAGAGGGCAAGGAGCAAAGCTTGTCCTTGATGTCCCTCTGACCAAATTATTATAAGCCTCAAAGTGTGTCTGTTAAACATCCAAGAAGGTTAGTTCCACCAGTCTGGTATTTTTAATTACTGCGTGTCATGTAGCTAAATCTTGGGCAAAGACCAACTGTTCTCAGATAATCCTTACCTAGACATATATTTCTTGATCTGCTATGTATAATTAGTCAGTAGGTTGTAGGAGCAATATGGTTCTCTCGGGTTTTCAAAACTAGCTAGGCGTTATCTCTCCCATTGTCTCACCCCTCCATCATGTTTTTTCCACCTAAGGTGCCCCCATTTCCCCCATTTCCCTTAATAATACTCTTTTCCTATGGTCCTACCTCTCTTGAGCTCCTTCTTTCCCTTTATCACCTTGGTTCCTTGTATACCCTTCCCTCCCCCCTCCCTTGAACTAACCCAATTTTTATTCATATCTCTCTTATTATGGCCTGTTTCCTACTGTTCTTGTCTTTCAGGTTCTTTCTTTTCCTTTACCTCCCTGTTTCCTTTCCATTATCCTGGTCCTGTAGTTATGTCTGGATACATACTCACTTATCAGGGTTTTGTTTGAGTCTGTGCTACTTCACTTAGTTTCTAGTTCCATCCATTTACCTACAAATTTCATTTCATCTTTCTTGACTGCTGAGTAAAACTCCATCGTATAAATGAACCACATTTTCATTATCCATTTGTCAATTGAGGGACACTTAGGTTGCTTCCATCTCTTAAATATTGTGAAAAGAGCAGCAACAAACATGGATGTACAAGTGTCTCTGCAATAGGAAGAGTTCTTTGGGTGTATGCCAAGGAGTGGTATAACTGAGTCAAAAGGTAGAGTCATTTTTAGATTTTTAAGACTTCTCCATACTGCTTTCCATAGGGGTTGAAAAAGTTTGCAGCCCCACCAGCAGTGGATGAGTGTTCCCCTTTCCCCACATCCTCTCCAACATTTGGTATCATTTGTTCTCTTGATCTTAGCCAGTCTGACTGGGTTAAGATGAAACTTTAAAGTGATTTTAATTTGCATTTCCCTAATTATTAGTGATGTTGAACATCTTTTAAGATGTTTCATAGCCATCTTTACTTCTTCTTTTGAGAACTCTGTGTTCGGCTCCTTAGCCCATCTTTTAATTGGGTTATTTCTTGTTTTGATTCTGTTTTTTGAGTTCATTATATATTCTGGATATTAAACCTCTGTCGGATGTGTTACTGGTGAAGATTTTTTCCCATTTTGTGGGTTTTCTGTTCGCTCCCCTGGTTTCCTCATTTGATGTACAGAAGCTTTTTAGTTTAAAGAGGTCCCATTTAATTCTTGCCCGTTTCCTGAGAAATTGATGTCCAGTTTAGAAAACCCTTTCCTACCTATATCTTGTAGGTTTTTCCCAATGTTTTCTTCTAAGAGTTTCAGAGTTTCAGGCATTACATTGAGGTCTTTGATCCATTTGGAATTGACTTTTGTGCAGGGTGAAAAATAGGGGTTTAGTTTCATTCTTCTACAGGTGGAGATCCAGTTTTGCCAGCACCATTTGCTGAACATGCTGTCTTTCCTCCAGTGAATATTCTTGGTCCCTTTCTCAAATATCAGGCAGCTGAAATTGCATTTACTCATATTTGGGTCTTCAATTTTGTTCCATTGATCTATGGGTCTATTTTTGTGCCAGTACCATGTTGTGTTTATGACTATAGCTCTGTAATACAGGTTAACATCTGGCATAGTAATCCCCCCAGCATTGCTCTTAGTGCTCATTGTTGTTTTGGCTCTCCAAGGTCTTTTGTGCTTCCACATGAATCTTAGGATGGTTTTTACCAATTCTGTGTAAAATGTCATGGGGATTTTGAGTGGCATTGCGTTGAATGTATAAAAGACTTTTGGTAGGATGGTCATTTTCAAAATATTGATTCTCCCAATCCATGAGCATGAGAGGTCCTTCCATCTTCTAATGTCTTCCACAATCTCTTTCTTTAAAGATTTAAAATTTTCATTGTAGAGGGCGTTAATGTCTTTAGTCAGGTTTATTCTGAGATTTTTTAAATTTTTTATTTATTTATTTATTTTTGCGGATATTGTGAAGGGGAGTGTTCCATGTGCTCTTTCTCTGATTGCTTCTTATTGGTATATAGGGAGGCTACAGACTTTTGTAGGTTAATTTGTAACCTGCCACTTTTTTGGCATCTCTTAGATATAATATCACATCATCTGCTAAAAGGGATAATTTGGTCTCTTCTTTTCCAGTTATTACTCCTTTAATTTCCTTCTCTTGTCTTATTGCTCTTGCAAGGTTTTCAAGCACTATGTTAAAGAGAAGTGGAAATAGTGGACAGCCTTGTCTGGTTCCTGATTTCAATGGGAATGCTTCCAGTTTTTCTCCATTTAGAATGATGTTGGCTGTGGGTTTGTTATATATGGCTTTAATTATGTTGAGGTACGTTCCCTCCAGTCCAATTCTCTCTAGTACTTTGAATATAAATTCATGTAGAATTTTGTCAAAGGCCTTCTCTGCATCTATTGAGATGACCATGTGGTTCTTGTCTTTGAG
>NW_008330735.1:4395857-4397143 GCF_000622305.1 Nannospalax galili
AAGATACAGAACTTATAAGATCTTCTTTAAATGTCTGATAGAATTCTGATGTAAATCCATCTTGTCCTGGGCTTTTATTAGTCAGGAGGCTTTGTATTACTCTTTCAATTTCTTTTTGTGTTATGGACCTGTTTAAGCTGTTAATCTCTTCTTGGTTTAGTTTTGGTGATTCCCATGCCAGAGATATTGGTCGATTTCTTGGTTTTCAAATTTAGTAGCACATAGGTTTTTAAAGTAATATCTTATAAGTTCTGTATCTTTCTGGTGTCTGTTGTGATGTTTCCCCCTTCATCTCTGATTTTGTTCATTTCAACTTGCTTTCTTTTGGTTAACTGGGGTAGTGGTCTGTTAATCTTGTTTATCTTTTCAAAGAACCAGCTCTTAGATTTGTTAATTCTTTGTAGTGTTTTCTTTGTTTCAATTTCATTAACTTCTGCCCTGATTTTTGTTATTGTTATTTTGTCTTGTCTGCTAGGTTTGGGTTTCTTTTGCTGTTGCTTTCAAGTGTCTTGAGTTGCAACGTTAAGTCATTTATTTGTGTTCTTTCCGATTTTTTGATGTAGGCATTTAGAGCTATAAAGTTCCCTCTAAGGACCACTTTCAGCGTGTCCTGGAGGTTTTGTTGTGTTGTATAGTCCTTTTCATTTAATTCCAGGAATACTTTTATTTCTTTCTTAATTTCTCTTTTGACCCATTCATCATTCAGGAGTGTGATGTTTAATCTCCATGTGTTCCTGTGGTGATTAGGGCTTCTTCCCGTGTTCAGTGTAAGCTTTATTACATTGTGGTCTGATAGAATGCATTGAATTATTTCAATCATTTTGTATTTCATTGAGGTTTGTTTTGTGCCCCAGTACATGGTCAGTTTTTGGAGCCATGGGGCACTGAGTAGAAAGTATGTCCTTTGGTGCTTGGGTGGAATACTCCGTAGATGTCTGTAAGTCCATTTGATGTATGGTATTGTTTAATTCAGATGTCTCTCTGTTAACTCTCTGCCCTGTTGACCTATCTAAGGGAGACTGTGGGGTATTGATGTTGCCTACTATTAATGAGTTGGGATTAATCTGGGTCTTAAAGTCCTGTAGTATTGTTTTTATGAAGTTGGGTGCACCAGAGTTTGGTGAATATATGTTCCTAATTGTAATATCTATTTGATTTATTATTCCTTTGATCAGAATGATGTAGCCCTCTTAATCTCTTCTGATTAGTTTTACTTTAAAGTCTATTTTGTCAGGTATTAGAATTGCAATGACTGCTTTTTTCATAGTATCATTGGCTTGGTATTT
>NW_008330735.1:4398217-4400661 GCF_000622305.1 Nannospalax galili
CGTCCTGCATTATATCTAGGGAGTTCTCATTGTACTCCTGTAGAGTATTGGTATTTGGTGAGGATATGTTATTTTGGTTTTTCATGTTATTATTTTTTCTCTGTGATTTTGACATGTGAATTTCTTTTGTAGTTTCTGATTCTTGTGTGAGACTCAAGCCTTCAAGTTTAGGTCTGCTTCTTTTTGTGAACTTTATGTGTCTTTGTGGTTTACTTTTTGGGCATAAAAAGCTGGTTCCTCTAATCTCCCAGTTCTCTCTTTTGATTTTATATTGGAGTGGCCAGATTACTTTTGTCTTCAGGAGTTCCCACAGAGGCCCAAGTCAGATGAGGATCAGATGCTCTCAGGCTTTCTCCTAAGGTCTGGATCCCTCCAGGAAAGATTTTGGCCTCAGAAGTTTGGGGGTTGGACTGGCCTGGGACCGAGCACAGGAAAGATGCTGATCTCAGGCAGTTGTTGGCTGTGCCACCCAGAGATTCAAAGGAAGATGGGGGTGGGAAGCAGCCCCAAGGTCTCTTGGGGACTGCACTGAGGAGCTGGGTTGGTCTGGATGCAAAGGTTCGGGAAGAGGGAAGGTCAGCCCTAGCCTCCAAAAATAGGCTGGTGGGTAGTGCAGGCCCGGGGAAGCAGAGGGAGGTGAGGGCAGGGTCAGGCCCAGAGGGCTCCTGGGGACCTGAGAAGGACCTGAGTTGGTCTGGATGTAAAGGTTCAGGAAGCAGTGGTGGTTCCCCAGATGTCTTGGGTGCTAGGACAAGGAATAAGACAGGACCCAGGCTAGACGTAGAGTCAAGGCTCAAAGGGCACTATAGGATCAACTTACCTTGGAGAGAGGCCTGTGGGTCGTGCAGGCCCAGGGAAGCGGAGGGAGGTGAGGGCAGTGCCAAGACCAGAAGCAGTGTTCCTAGGGACTGGAGAAGGGCCTGAGTTCATCTGGGTGCAAAGGATCAGGAAGCAGTGGTGGTTCCCCCTGTGCCTGGGGTGCCAAGACAAGGAATGGGACAGGACCCAGGCTAGGAAGAGAGACCAGCAGGGGGGATGGGAGGGTGAATGTGGCTGGGGGAGTCAAGGCACGGAGGGCGACTTACCCGGGAGAGAGCAGCCTGCAGGTCGGAGAGAGCAAAATATTTTATTTTTATTTTATGTGTATGACTGTTTTGCCTGTAAGTGTATGACACATCCAATACCAGCAGAGACCAGAAAAATGTGTTGGATCCCCTGGAACTGGAGTTACAGATGGTTGCTAGCTGCTATGTGGGTGTTGAAAATCAAACCTGGGTCCTCTGGAAGAACAGCAAGTGTTTTTAATCACTGAGCCATCTTTCTAGTCCCCAAGGATCCAAAAAGTTTTAATATGCTGGAAGATACTGTCAATGGCATACCAGCCTAATAGACTTCTGTAATTGTTTCAAGAAATCAGCCATTCTCCAAGTGAATTGAGGGAAGGCCACCGAAGAATGATTCAGGAGTAAGCACAAGGGTAACTCAGTGCCAGGCACATGGAGCACAATTCAGTCCATCTATCAACATGGTTCAAATTTACCTGCTATACTTTTCCCATATTAACCTATACTTCTATAATATGGCTGAACCTTCAAAAATATTCTATATTTAAATACAAATGACCAAAAGTTTTTGAACAAAAGGCAGACTAGGAAAGCCAATATTAAGAAAATGTTAAACACCAATCATGGTGGTATGCACCTTAATCCCAGCCCTCGGGAGGCAGAGGCAGGTGGAGCTCTGTGAGATCGAGGCCACCCTGGTTCACATCATGACTTCCCGGAGGGTTGTGACTAGAGAGACCTTTTCAAAAAAACAATAAAAAAAGATGTATGTTAATGTAAAATTAAACCAATGTATCATTGTGGTGTTGCAGAAGACAATAGTATCAGGTCTAAGATTTCTCTGGCTTTAACTATGACTCTTGGTAGGCTGTTCAGATGCAACTTTGTGACCTCATATGAAATTTCTTTAGACAGAGGAACTCAAGGACAGATGGTTTCAGACCTTGATGCTGCCTGTTGTAATAAAGTACTTTGTAAACACACACACACACACATACACACACACAGAACATACACACAACACACACACACACACACACACACACACACACACAAAACGCTTGCAGGCAAAATTTGATAAAATTTCCACTGCTGGGAGCGGTGAAGCACACCTGTTATCTCAGCACTCGAGAGACTGAAGCAGGAAGACTGTGAGTTTGGGGCTAGCCTAAGCTACAACAGAGTGAAACCATGCCTCTAAACAACAGGACCCCTACACACACAAACAAAACTAATATATGCAGGGTTTTATCATATGCTAAATGAGATATGGCTTTTCAATCCCTTATCCTCAACTTCAAATCTACATTTTCAGAAAACATCTAGCAGCAACATTTTGTAAGAATTAATTTGTAGACCTTATTTAGTGGGGCCTTTTCC
>NW_008330735.1:4400749-4410749 GCF_000622305.1 Nannospalax galili
TATGAAAATATTAAAATGTTTTATTAAAAGAAATTGTTTTGACCTCACTGAAAATTTACATTATACATATATAATTTATAAAATTATAATGTATTACATACAATATATACATGCATATGTATTACTATATTATTTTTCTAACGTCTAGAAGTTCCATATTACAAAATGTACCTGGTTTCAGAAGGCTTAGGTAAAGGTTGCTCTCTGAATTTCAAGCACCTGAAAATTAGTGAACTATGAAGTAGTGTTGGCATGAACGGCTGACTAACTCTACAAATGGTGCTGGATCCATTTTCTATTTCATGCATTTTTGAAAACTTAAAGATTTAAATATTATAAAAGAAATTTCAGAAGACAATTTAGCTGAAACTATAAAGCAAAAAGGTCTTTCTAAGCCTAAACTGGATAGCTTTAAGTAAATGAAAGTCTACCTAGAACAGAACTTTTAAAAGGAGCTTTAATAAAATTAAAGGGCAGCAAAACACTGAAAATACATTTGCAATATGAGGATGGTTATAGTTTAATATGTGAAATGTATTTTGAGACCGAGCATAGAACTGAGGAAATGGGCAGCAGGCCCTAACCTTAGCCAGGGAACTATTGACAGCTAATGACTGCTGGGTAAAAGGGAGCTGATCTTCTTAAGGGTGTGATTCTAGCTAGGCTGACTATACTCTAGTCAGTGAACTTGCACCGAGGAACATCTGGGTATAAAAGCTTGACTCCATCATAGGCCTTAACATATATGACAGAATTCATGAAATCTGGTGTGGGGGGGATAGAGGGCTGTGAGTGCTGGAGAGGGTCTAAATATGATTAAGATTATTGTATGAAATGCACATTTAATAAAAATATACGTAAAAATAGATCTATTTTGCTTTAAATAGCTACTTAAACCACAAGGAATAAAGCCAACAAATGAATATACAAAATAAGGAAGAAATACAGGGACTAGAGAGATGGCTCAGGGAGGTAAGACTCCTCACTGCACAAGCATGAGGACCTGATTTTGCATCCCAGTAACTGCATGAGAAGCTGGAGAGGCCTGTGCTCATACATGAAGCCCAAGAACTGTGGGGGCAGAAGCAAGACCACTGGGGCTGACTGGGTGCCAGCCTAGCTCAGTTCAGTGAGAGACTCTGTGTCAAAGAAATAAGCTGAGGAGTGACAAAGCTGAAGGCCAAACACTGTCCTCTGGCTTCTGCACTTGCACGAAGACATACACCGCCCCCCAACACACACAAGGAAACTACAAATGTGAAAAAAATACCACTACAAAAACCTCAAGATTAACACTACTGGAACAATTCAAACTAAAGTAATGACAGACTGTGCTTTGTCTTATCAAATAGTCAAAATGTAATGGTAAAGATTAGTGAGCTTGAAGACTAATGACTACAGGAAACCCAAGTGCTACAGCTTTGCAGAGGGAAATCTGGCAATGAATACCAAGCCCCAGAAAGGCTTTGAACTTGATATCCAGGAGCCCTACCTGTAGGAGTTTTTTCAACAGGAAGTAGATATGCACACAGTCACCAAAACTTAATGACACAACAATCATTTCAATATAAAAGGACTGCACAATATGTAAGTGCTCATAATTAAATTGATGGACTAAATTATCATCTATTTTAAATAATTCTATGTATTGTGTAATAATGGAAAGAGTGGGCAATATAGCAAATGAAGAATTAGACCTCAAAATTTAAATATAATCTTAAGTATATATACATATCAGTATATGCAAAGGATATATGTCAAAATATTAAAAACAGCTACTCAGAACATTGAGACTAAGGGTAGTATAGCCCTCTTTTTGTTATTTATATCAGCTTTTTTCTGTTTACTAAATTTTCCACTGTATCTACTTATCCATCTGCATATATTACATTAATCTTGAAATATTTGTTCTTCATTACATTCCAGTATGTCTAACTTACTATTCCCATTATTACCTGTTCTTTGTCCACAACTTCTCCAACATAATATCCTACTGCTAGCTTCATCTCAATCTTTAAACATTAATATAAAGAGCTGAGTCTGTGGTTCAGCAATAGAGTGCTTGCCTACCATGTATGAGGCCCCAGTCCAACTCACAGCACTGCAAAATAGAATAATTGTTTAAAAGACGGCCTACAATGCAAAGTAAAATAAAAATGTATTCAAAAGTAGGCAAAAGGATAAGAACTTTTTCACCTTTGATTTTAAAATTGTTCGTGGTTTACTAAATTTCTTTGACAATAAGAAAAGCAATGTCAATCAATAAAAAAAACAATGGAAGCTTTCTGAATTCTTAAAAACTATATCTCACTATATTTTACTGAATGAGATGAGAGCAAAGACATGAAAGGGGTAGGCTCTCACTGTCACTGCTCCGAGCACTCAGATAAATTGCATCATTCAGCAAGTTCTGTAAATGATGCTTAAAGAGATTAAATAATTTGCTTACGAACATAGGCAGAGAAAAACTGAAGAACTGAGATTCAAATCCAGGCATGTCTGACTCCAGCACCCATGAGTTTTTCAATTATGTCTAGGATATATCAGAAAATATGATAAATACAGGAAAGGGAAAAAGTAACTAGACAGTAATAGACAAATTGCAATGTTTTCCTTCATAATGAAGTATAAAGTTATGACATTCCAGAGCAAAATTACAATATATTAACGTGACAATTTTTATAAAATTAATTTAGAATTGTTAGTCTAGGAGAATTTGCATTTGAGCAAATTTTCTGTACACACAAAAAAAGAAACTAGACTGAGTCTACCAGCTGTCAGAAATTGTTGGTGAAACTAAAATCTTTTTCCAAACTTGCATTTTTATCTCCAAGATTATAAATGAAAACAGCTGTCATTATATTTTTATTATGAAAAAAACCTACTAATGTGTTCTAATATAATAAATACAGATATCAATAAGTTCTCAAAGTTACCAATTATATTTATTGACTTTTTCTATGTATGTATATAGAAATATTAAGTGTATATAAAATATATGGATTTCATGTTAACAGAAATGCCATATTACCATATTATTTGTCAAGATACTTTTTTGAAAGTGGTATCTTCAAATATCCCTTTAAAATGCCTTAAACAATTAGAATTACCTAGTAGCTTAGCCTCATCAGCCAAAGGATACAGAAGGAATAAGTTTTAGTGACCCATCATATACCACGACAACCACTATTAATAATCATGCTGTATATTTCAAAATTAAGAGTAGACTGTAAATGTCCTCACACAAACCAATGAAAAATATGTGAGTAATGATATTTCAGTTTAAGTATCCCATATATGCAATACACATATAATCTGTAATACACCATTGTACTCCATAAATGTATATCTATCTATCATCTATCTATCTATCTATCTATCTATCTATCTATCTATCTATCTATCTATCTGTAATTTGTCTATTAAAAGAAACATGGGGCCAGAGAGATGGCTCAGTGGGTAAAGTGCTTCTTGTGCAACATGAGGATCTGAGTTCAGATCCTCAGTAACTCTATTGTGTCTCCAAAGGGCCTGGTTCCTCTGAGTGGCGGGGCCTGCTGCAGAGACTTGACTATGGAGACAAGCAGCACAGCCACAGGCGGAAAAAGATGGCCCTGGTATCTCACCTGCTTGGATTTACCCACTTGGGGCGAGACCGTGGGCCCCCAATGCGTGGTCGAAAGCTAACGAAGACTGGGCAGGCGCAGAAGCCATCTGGAACTGCAGGCCAAGCTTCGCAGAGCTGGGTGCCAGGTGTCGGGTGTTCGTTTCTTTTTAAGTCGCTCCCCTCCTCCCCACAAAGATATAAACTATGAAAAATTCAGATAAAGATGTGCTACATGGTTTGTCTAATAGCGCCAGTGATAAGGGACCCTAGAAAACTCCTGCGACATCTGTTAAAATCTGGGCACAGTAGTATGTGCCTATAACCCCAGTGGTGGGGAAAGAGGCAGGCAGATCTCTGGGGCTGACTGACCAGTCTAAAATAAATGGTGAGCTCCAGGTTCGGGAGAGACCTTGTTTCAAGAATTAAAATGGAGAACAATAGTGACAGATATCTGAAGCCAATGGGCACACACATGTGAGAGCACCTGCACACGTGTATACATGTGCACACACACACACACACACACACACACACAAACACCACACATACAAAATAACACCAAATTTAAAAAATATCAGTCCCTTGTTTCAAAGCTTTAGTATCATGCCTAAGATTCTAAAAGTTCTACTCTAATCATCATGCAAACTAGATTTTGTGATACAGAAGTTTAGAACCCAGATAGAAGCACGCACACTGCTTAACTTCCTACTTCAACTGCTTTGCTGTTGGGGACACACCACTCTGCCCCATTGCATTATGGAGGGCTTAGTAACAAGGCCACCTCTACTACAGGCCAAGCTGGAAGATGGGGTGCAGTTATGTTTCTAAAAAAGAGAAGGATTCCAACAGAACATTTGAAATGCTCACATTGCTGCTCTCTGTGAAGTGACCATGTGACCTGCTGCCCAAACAAGGATGTGCTTGAGCACAACACTACTAAGCTGAGCTGGCCAGCAGGTGAACTCTAAAAGTGCTTTAGGGGGGAAATCTCCTTTATTTCTCCAAAATAGTTTTGCCTTTTATGAGAGTTTGTTGTCTCCTTTATGTTACCAGAACAATGTATTCCACACTTTAAAATATCAGGCCACATATTTATTGGAATTATTTACTATTTTACCCTGTGCCTACATACGCCATTCTATTCTTGCAGACACATCCTTGTATGTGTGTGAATGCATGTGTGTGCGGGTATATGTGTGTGGTATACATGCATGTATATACGTATGTGATCATATGTATGTGGACACATAATTGTGTGCATTTGTTACTTTCCTGTTGCTGTGATAAAACACCATGACCGAGGCAACTTAAAGAAAAGAGAGCTTATTTTGGCTTATGGTTCCACAGCATGGGGGAGGCACAGCAGCAGGCAACTAGTGTGAGAGACCAAGAGCTACATCCTCAAGCATGTACAGGAAGCAGAGAGGACAAACTAGAAGCAGGGCCAGGCTATGAACACTCACAGCACACCCCTAGTGACATACAACCTCCAGCAAGGCCATACCTCCTATACCTCATGAAATAACACAACCAACTGGAGCTAAGTTCAAATATGTGAGCCTATCGGGAACATTCTCATTCAAACTATCATAGTGTGTGTGTGTGTGTGTGTGTGTGTGTGTGTGTGTGTGTTGTGCATGCATGTGTATATCTATATATGTATATGTGCATTGTTCACAAGTGTGTGAGTACTTAAGTGTGTGTATGTGTGTGTTTATCTTGGAGGCTATAGGTTGATATCCAACATCTTCTGCTATCACTCTCCACTTTATTTACTGAGGCAGGGTCTCTTGATGAATCTGGTGCTCACAGCTCTGGTAGTTAGCTAGCCAGCTAACCTGGGGAATCCTCCACCTCTGTTTCCCAAGAGATGGGAATACATGCTCCTGGCCACGCTTGGCCAGCTTTTATGTGGGTACTGGGGATCCAAACTCTGGTTCTTAGATTTGCACGGTAAGCACTTTATCTACTAAGTCATCTCCCCAGCACCCCCGTCCCCTGCAACAGTTATTCTTGAAGTTACGGATCCTCTTCCTGTATCTGTTTGTTTGATCCTGTTTGACATGAAGCAAATAGGGAAAACCCCACCACTACGAAATGGGGTAATTGATTCAGCCCAGGAAAAATCATACAACTGCTTAACTGTGGACACACTACTCAAGAGTAACTGAAATTGGGATATTTAAGATGAAGCCAAAAGCAAAGAAGGAAGCTCCCGACACTCCCCAAACTAAAACCAAAGCAAAAGCTTTCAGGACCAAGTTACCTACCTACCTAGGTAACTTGGTCCCCTGGCCACAAAAAGAAGATTCACAGTCTTGTGGTCCATGACTCTGTGGCTCTGGAGGTAACTGAAATACCCTTGGAAGAACACACCAAGAAGAAACAGGCTTGGCTCCTATGCCATCGTCAAGTCTCCCCTGGACACTGGGCTTGCTGTGAAGGAGACTGAAGACAATGTATTTGCATTCAGTGTGCCTGTGAAGGTCAACAAGCAGCAGATCAAACAGCTATAAAGAAGCTCAAAGCTGTGTCACTGGTGTGCCAAAGGCCCTGATGGAGGCTGATGGAGAGATGGCATGATCACCTGGCCTCTGATTATAATTATAATGCCTTGGATCTTGCCAACAAAGCCGAGATCACCTGAATGAATTCAACTGTCTCATTATAAACTTTTGTTTTAACCATTATAAAAGAATCCTATGAGCTTTAACTAAAAGCAAGATGCTTTGTCTATCCAATCATCAACACATAGGGTTACAGCTGCATTTAAACCTTTAACGGGTAAAATGTATCTACCTTTTAGTTTTTTAGCCTTTTTAAAGTTATAATTTAAGAAAAAACTGACCATGTCACTGTCTGTTCAAGACTCTTCTCTGCAGCCTGTGGACAAAAGCCTAAGTTCTTTGTCCCAGTATTACTACTGGTGGCTTCCTCCTCACTTGCCTGGTCTCCTGACTCTTCTTAGCTCTCTCACCCTATGCCACAGTAACTCTCACGTCATAAAACTAGTCACCAAAACACACCTTGGGATTGTCTCAGGATTCCTCCTAGGGGCCTCCATTTTACTCATCTGCTCTACCTCTGGGACTTCCTGCAATAGATGCTGTGACATAGCTCTAGATCACATTGTGGGCTGAGGGACACAAGCGTAGCACCCACATACTTGTACATGAATATGCACATACACAAAACTACATGTTCCCTTTCTATTGTTCAAATTATGACTCTTCTAATAATGTTCCCTTCCCTGAACTCGGGGGCAGGGGGTTCTTGTTGACATCTTATGAAATGCTGCTCTATTCACTGGGAAATGGAAAGACCTAGAAGTGCATCAATAAATAATAAAAATATGGAAAAATGAAATTATGCAATTTGCAGTTAAATAGATTGAGCTGGACATTCTGAGTGAGGTAATCAAGACCCAGAAAGACAAATGTCACATGTTCTCTCTCATATGTGGATGCTAGCTTTAAAATCTTTAAACATATTTAAATTGGAGTATCCAGAGAGGGCAGGAAACCAGTAAGGGGCCTTTTAATGGAGGGGAGGGGTCTTTTAGGGGAGAGAAGACAGAATACAAATAATATAAAGAGGGAATGAGGAATAATCAAATAGAAATGTATATTTTAACAACATTCAAACTGTAATAATTGAAGACTATTTGTAACACAATCTAGTGGGAAAACTGAAACTTCTTTGGGACAGCCTCGTTTCACTTAGGGTCAAAGTGAATGTGGCTTCACATCAAATCAGTTCCAAGCATTTATCTCTGAAACCATTCTTAATTTTAAGAACACAACGAACCATGACCAGGTAGATTTGGCCCATAGGCTTCGTAATTCCCATGTAGGCTGCATCACTGAGAATGGTGCTATCCAGCAGAAATCTAATGTGAGGCATGTCCTCTGTCTGTTGGTCACATTCAAAGAGTTCAAAGCATAAGATTCTGGATTTAATTCTTACCACTGTCATTTTATTAAGTTAAAAAAGATGAAATTTATTTTACTAACAAATTTTATTTTATTTATTATAAACACAGGCACCTAAATATAAAATCAGCACAAAACTTAATGAGTATTTTGCTCTTTCTTTGAAATCCAGCATGAATTTTATACTTGCAGCATACCTGAATTTAGACAACTCACATGTCAAGCCCAGGGCAGCTCTCAAGGACAGGTCTATGTCAAATGTTATGCATGGGTAAGTGACACAGGTATCCTACACAGAGTTTTTGTTTCAGCCAAGACTTTGAATTCCGTCCAAAAGAGGCAGCTACTACTGAGCTTTGGAAAATGCGGTCATGTGAAAAGTGATTCAGTGTGCTGCCAAGCAGTCCAGAATTTCCGAGAAAACAGAAATACAAAACTCAAGGTAAAGTTTCCTGCTTTCTAGAAAAAGTAATTTTTTAAAATTTGCATCATAATTACAGCCCTGATCTCTACATTTATGCCTTCTGAGTTATGCTTTTCTGTTCAGCATCTGAGCTACACTGTACACAGATGACTATATCTATTACAAGACTTTTAAGTTGAGATAACAAATATTTATGGATCAAATACTTTATGAGGAGCATAAGAATCATATCAGATGACAGTAAAAACATAAATAATCATATCTACATTTTTGTCTTGTGAAATATATTTATTCATTGAGACTACTCAGTTTAATTTCCAGGAATAAATTTTTATTTTTTAAAATTTTATTTTATTTTATTTATTTTTTTATGTGTATGAGTGTATTGCCTGGATGTAGGTAAGTGAACCCATGTCGTGCAATGTCCATGGAGGACAGGAGAGACTGTCAGATTCCCTGAAACTGGAGTTACAGACAGTTGTTAGCTGCCATGTGGGTGCTTGGATTTGAACCCGGGTCTTCTGCAAGAACAACCAGTGCTCTTAACCACTGAGCCATCTCCCCAACCCTAAAATTTTTATTATTTTTATTTTATGTGTATGAGTGTATTGTTTACATGTGTGTAAGTGCACCCAAAAAAGTGCACCTGTGTCATGCAATGCCCACAGAGGTCAGAAGAAGGCATCAGATTCCCCTGAAACTGGAGTTACAGATGGTTGTTAGCCACCATGTGGGTGCTGAGAATCAAATCTAGGTCCTTTGCAAGAGCAGCCAGTGCTCTTAACCTCTGAGCCATCTCTCCAGCCCCCAAGAATAAAATTTAAAATTTCAATTAAGAGTATTCATACTGGGCCTAGTGAGATGGGGTAGCAGGTAAAAGTGCTTTCCCTGAAGCCTGGCAGCCCAATTTTCATCCCCAGAACCCATGTAAAGATTGATAGGAGACAACAACTCCACAAATTGATGTTTCCATTGACCTCCAAACATGTGCCATGGCATACACACACACATGTGCATAATAATACTTTAAAATTTTTAGGTAGTCATACTATTACAATAGCCCAAATGTGGAAACAACTCAAATACATTTCAGTGAATGAAGGGTACATAAAATTGGTATATATGTGCAATGGAATATTATCCATCCCAAATAGAAGGAAATTCTAATAGATACTTAGCATGGAAAAACTCCACATGCAATGAGACATTCAAAAATTGACAGATGGGGCTGGAGAGATGGCTCAGCGGTTAAGAGCACTGGTTGCTCTTGCAGAGGACCAGAGTTTGGTTCCTAGCACACACACAATAGCTAACAACCATCTGTAACTCCAGTTCCAGGGGATCTGATGCCCTCTTCTGACCTCCGTGGGCATTGCATGACGTGGGTGCACTTATATACATACATGCAAGCAATACACTTACACACATAAAAATAAGTAAATAATATTCTAAATAGTAATCATGCATGTGAGCTAGCTGGTAATCAGTTAAGACAGAAAGAACTGTAGTTCTCATGCAGGGGCAAATGGAGATTAAGTTTGTAATGATAGAGTTTTGGTTTGTGGAGATAAAAGATCGTAGATGCTTGGTGATGATGTTTCAGAACAATGAATCACTCATTGCTACAGAATGCAGAGTTAGAGATGACAAACACACAGGCCGGATGAGTAGCTCAGTGTTATAGAGTGTGCTTAGTGTGCATGAGCCCTGGGTCCAATACCCAGCACCAAAACAGAACAAAAGGTTAAAAGAGAAAATTTTACAATACACCATTTTACCATAAAAGTAGTCAGAATGTTTTTTAATGAGACACTTGTTAGTTGGCACTATTTATAAATTTTATGATGCAATTATGATGCTTTGGGATATGTACATATTGTGTTGTTGCCCTGTGAATTACCTCATATTCTTGTGTGTGTTGTGAAAACAGTTAAAATCCACTCTTAGCAATGTGCATGCTACAGTGTATTGTTACCAACTGTAGATGCTCTGCTGTATGACTGACTGTTGAGCTAGCTCCAATCCTACTGAAATTGT
>NW_008330735.1:4415749-4422058 GCF_000622305.1 Nannospalax galili
ATGATTTATAAGAAATCTTTAGGCATATAAAACATACCCAATGCTTCAAATAACAAAACATGCATGGTCATAAAAATAATATTAGCCTAACCATCCACTGCTGTTCAGTATTCCAGTCTGTGAGCAACAATGTTTCATAACAAAATTCTTTCATTTCTATTTTAGATAGCCCTTTTTCTAGTCACCAGTCAATGTGATTTTTAAATAACAGTTCTTTAATACATCATTTCTTCTCTCTGCACATAATATAAAGTAAAATACTGTACTGGATTACTATAGTTGCGCAGGAATGAAGCACTTGGTCAAAGCAACTGATGAAGAAAAATATTTCTGAGAAAAGGCAGTCTGTTATCAAACCCAATAAATAAGACATTTACTTGAGGCTTTTAACCCAAAAGTTTGAATATACGTAGACTTAAAATCAAAGAATTTTTATCATAAAGACATAAATAAGGGCTGGAGAGATGGCTCAGTGGTTAAGACCACTTACTTCTCTTGCAGAGGGCTGCGGTTCGGTTCCCAGAACCCATATGGAAACTAACAATGGGCATTGAATGCAGGCAAAACACTTTCGCATAAATAAAGAAATAAATAACTTTGTCACCCATTTTTAAAAGCTTCCTTGTGGATGTGCAATATCCATGGAGATATGTGTTAATTACCTTGTGATGAAAAAATATAATTATAGGTTTATTATCTTTTCTGAGACAAGGTTTTGCCATATAACTTTGTCCTACCTGGAACTTGCCATGTAGACCAGGCTGGGCTTGAACTCACAATGATCCCCCTTCATATCTCCCCAAATTCCAGAATTATAGGCATGTGCCACCATGCTCACTTGGGTGACTGTTATTTTTTGCTTTTAAAATCATGACTTTTAATTTTTAAAAGATTTAGATCTACAGAAGTATTTTAAAGACAGGACAAAACAATTTCAAAGTTAGTTTCTTCAATGACTATTTTTTATGAAGCAAAGTTGCAGTTTATTAGGAAACAGTTTTAATATAGATTTAAGCAGGGACATTAAGGATATACAGAGAGAAATACTTAGGGAAAGTGAGTACACACACGGAAAACATGGATGAGGTTTCAGAGAGATAATCTTGTCTCCTCCATTATCATCCACTATATTATTATGGTGCATTGGTTATAATTATTAAACCAATACTGATACATTATCACTGACTTTATTCAGGTTTCCTTGATTTTCACTAAGTCTGTTTGTTCTTATGTTCAGCAGATACAGTACATTTTGGGTCTCCTTAGGATTCCTCTTGACTTTAATAAGTTTCTAAGACCTATCTGGGTTTGGATTATCTTGACAGTTTTGAGATTGCTGGTCAGACATTTTGTACAATATACTAAAATTTGAATTATTTGGTGGGTCTCTTTTTTCCTCTTAATTAGATGAGGAGGAAGACTACAAAGGTAAAATGGTGTTCCCATCACACCATGTCAAGAGTCTTTACCATCAGCATGATTTATTAGCTGGCAAAGGCAGTATTCATCAGGCTTTCCAACTACAGGGCTATATTTTCCCTCATTCTATGTTGTACTTAAAAAAATGTAGCAGCACATCCTACACTAAACTATATAAAAGTTCAGAAAAGGGTTTGTTTTAGCTAGTTTTTTCAACAATATAAAAATTACCTGAAAAAAGGTATTTAAAAGAAGATTTACTTGGCACTCGGGGGATTGGGTCTAAGATCGCTGGATCCTTTGCTTTGGGCCTGAGGTAAAACAGAATGCCATAGTGGTAGGAGTGACTGGCAGAGACTGCTCACATCATGGTGGCTGGGAAACAGAGAAAGAGAGAAGCAATAGGTGGCCAAAACAAATACATCCTCAAAAGCACACCTACAGTTGCCTACTTCCTAAATCTCCCACCACCTCCCGAGCCAATGGGAGCTAAGCCTTCAACATATGAGTGTGGGGGGATTATTACATATTCAATCATAAAGGGCTTTCATCCAAACAAATCAACAACAGTGAAAAGAAATAAAGGAAAAAATGTTTTTCACACTGAATTCTTAAATCCTAAGTATTAAGGTTATGTTGAAAAGACACACAAAACTTACAAAAGCAATGAAACTATACATATGCACTGATTTCTATGTGCAAAACAGTAAGTATAAAACCAATTGTAATTAAACAGGAAGTAAGTAGCCTAAACTTAGGCACTCCATCCATTACTGCTGTATCGTGCTGCTCAGACTGGGTTGATTTAACAGTATTCTATAATTAGGTGGTATGCTAGTAAACAAATTTTAAACCATGGTAAATACATTTATTATAAAAATCTTCCTAAATCTTGTCTGGCATTGAACAGAATAGGGTATATGGCTAAAGATCAAGTTTGTTATAGGTTTTTATGTAAAACAAAAGCTACTTTAATACTTTTGTATATGTGTGTGTGTGACCTTCTGTGTGAGAATGCAGGTGTGCACACCACAGTGTCAGTTCCCACCCTCCACCTTGTTTAAGACAGGGTCTTTTTGTCATTTGCCTCTGCATACACCAGTCTAGATGGACTTCAAGCTTCCAGGGCTTCTCCAGTGTCCACCTGCCACCTCACCAAAGACTGCTGAGATTTGAGACATGTTACCCACTTGACTTTAAGTGGGTCCTTGGGATTCAAACTCAGGTATTCACAGAGCCATCTTCCAACCCTAGCCTCTGAGGCAATATCACGCTTGAAAGAAATTCACACTTAGGCACAGTACATATGAAAAGCAATGAGCTAATCCCCTTAATATATAAATAATTAGTTGAAATGAATAAAATACCACTAACACAAAAGAACATGAGCAAAGGACACAAAGAAAAAAAAACAGAAATTAAATAAAAATGGATTTTAATATATTAAAAAATATTTGACACAATTTATAGCAATGAGAAATATAATATGTAACCCAAAAGACTTCTTAACCATTAAGTGTTTACCTAAAAAGCTGAGAAAATTTTAAACACATCTATGCTATATCTACCATCAATGGGTTAAACAGACACTCTCGTATACTGTTGTTTTGCAAAGCTTATGTGACAATATCTGTAACAATTTGATTCTTTTGCTGGTAGCAATTCACTTGTAGGAATACTACACTTAGTTAAACTTGTGCAAAGTTCCAAAAATGCAGGCACAGTCATTGCAGCATTGCTTATTGTGGGAGACAGGCTTGAGTCTAGGGTGAAAATCTTATTGACAGCCATACAGCAGGCCCAAGGCAATGGCCCAACCACTGGAGCCACAAGGAATGCCTTGTGACATTTGGTCCCATTGGCAGATCATGAGACTGATGCCTAGAGTTCGCCACTCCCTAGTCACCACCCTTGGAATTCCAAAATTGCAACACTTAGATATTGCAACAGTCAGGGTCATGTGGTTTCCAGGAATCCAGGCTCTGTAATCTGAAACCCAGTATGCTAATGAGGCATCCTACCCGCTCTTCTGTGATAGGACATTAAGTCTGTTATGCTAATAGGATGCTAAGTCTGTCATGCTAATAAGGTATCCTACTTGCTGTGCTATGATTGGACCACTACCCCTATATAAGCTTGTGCCTTCCTGCAATAAACCAGACCTGTGTCACTGAACCTGGTCTCCTGTGTCTGAATGCGGCTCTACTGACACAGTCTCTTCACCAGCCCTGGGGTCCGGGACCAGGCAGAAGCAGCGATGACAGGAGGCAGCATAGGGCAAGCAGAAGAGCTGCCTCAGCACGGGGCAAGCAGAAGAGCGGCCTCAGCACGGGGCAAGCAGAAGAGCGGCCTAGGCCCAGGGCAGGCAGAAGAGTGGCCTTAGCCCAGGGCTAGCAGAGGAGCAGCCTCGACGCCTGTGAGAACGAAGGAGCGACACCCACTGGCGGTGACTGCTGCTTGTGATAACCAAAGATTGCAAAATGACCAAATGTTTATCAAGAGAGAAATAGCTAAATAAGATCATGCTATATCAGGCTGGAGAGATGGCTCAGCAGTTAATAGCACGGTTCTTCCAGAGAACCTGGGTCCAATTCCCAGCATCTACACGGTGGCTAACAGCTACCCATAAATCCAGTTCCAGGAAATCCAACAGCCTCTTCTGGCCTCTACAGGCTTTGCACAACACAGGTGCACTTACATCCATGCAGGCAAAACATTCATACACATTTTTTAAAGTAAAAATAAATAAGCCCAAAAGAAATTTTTTTAAAGATGATATATCCATGTGCTATAAGACATACATGAAAATGTGCAATACTTCTTAAGGTATGGTCACAGGAGGAAGGTTACTGTGCAGTACATGGCATGCTGCAAGTAATACTGAAGGGAGGAGGTGACAAGGAGTCAGGAGAGGAGAGAGGAAAGGGGAAGAAGAGAGAGGAGGAAGAGAAAGGAGGCCACAGGTTCATATGCTTGTTTAACAGATGTGACATTCTGGGAGAAATGCACAAGAGAATATCAATAGTGACTACTTCTGGGAGCTGGGGAAAGAGAGGCTTTTTTGTACATCCTTTTGTAAGTTTTGAAAGTTTTTGTTATCAAGTACATTGTACTATTGTTTATCTATCTAAAGGGGGAATACTTCAAAAGAGTAAGGAATGCCATTCATAAAAAGAATGACTATCTAATTTACTATATCCTATAAGGATACCCAAAAGATACTTTTATGTTTAGAAAAAGAACTTTAATTGAGAGGCTGAAGAGATGACTCAGTGGATGAGTGGACACTGCTCTTACAGAGGACCTAAGTTCCCAATACATATTTCAGCAACTCTCAAGTGCCTGTAACTCCACCTTCAGGGATCTGACATTCTCTTCTGGCCTTCCTGGCTACTGCACTCACAGTGTACATATCACCCCAAAGACAAACATTATGCACATAATTTTAAAAGATGAGTCTTAAAAAACACTTCAATTGAGCCCTTTCAAGAATTGAGTTTACCTCAGTTACTCTCTATTGGCTATCCTTATAGGATACAATTAATTAAAGTTAATTAATAAAACCCAGGAACAAGGGTGAGATGAACATCAAGTTTCCAGTGACTCGGATATTTAAAGTTTTAAACATATGCAAATTTTTCTCCTCAAATTAGAGCATAAACACTCAAATGTGCTCAAAAGTAAATGAAGTTTCATCTGAGATTATATAAAATGAAGTTCACATGGAAGTACAAGTTAAAACACTAGTTTTTCTGCAGATTAAACTTTGGTATATAAAAATTTGAATATATGCATATATGTGATGCAAATATATAACTATATGTGTGTATGTGTCCATATATGTGGATATATTTAATGAAATAAAATGGAATCAAATGTTTATATAACTTAAATATTCAGGGGATTCTTCCCATCTTAAGAGCCCATCTCATTTTCTCTATCAGCTCATGTCAATTCTTTTTAAATGACAACTGGAAACCAGACCTCCTTCCTAGAGTGTTTCCCGCTCTACATCTTAAACTGACCAGAAATTTTTATTCTTTCCTCCATTCAATAAATACTAAGATCCTGGAATTTTCTAAGTACTTGTCATGCAGTAAAAAAGTGATCCAATAAGGACATGGAGTTAAGAAGAGGAAGGGGAGGGGATTATTTAAACTGAGAGGGGTGGTCCATGCCTGGAATCCCAGCTACTCGGGAGTCCAGAGCAGACAGATTGTGAGATAAAGGAAATTTAGTCTGGAGTACTCTGCAAGAGCCTGTCTCAAAAACTAAAAGCATTTGGTAAGTTCCATAAAGGACTGTGAGATACATAACCACTCAGACTGGAAGGGTGTCTCTGAGAAAGTAACACTCAAGCTGGAAGAGGAACGATATACAGAAGATGGCATGGGAAGGAGGGAGGAAAAGCAGGGCCAATGGAGGAGCGAGGGGATGTTGTAAAGGCCAGAGTAAGTGGAGTATGTGAACTAAAAATGGAACCTACACTTGTTGAAGCTGGGCCACAGGCAGAGACTGTAAACCCTGCTTAAGGTCATGTTACTCTTTCTCCTGGTGCACACCTCAACTCTGATTTAGATGTAAGAAGTCGAATGTTATTGTAGTTCTTCATCAATCACAAGGCACTGTGCCTACATCTGAAATACCTGCTGTGTTTCTGGGTTCGTCACATGTGATAAGAGGATAACAGCATCCACCGTTGTGGAAATGAAGAGCCTTAAAATGTCAGTCATAAAATACATGTCAAGATAAGGACCTTGGAGAGTGTTGGTAGCAATGTAAGTGAACATTTTCTGAGTCATTCACAAATTCTTTGGAAGAATGTATATACCACTCACAAAACATAGTGTGTGTGTGTGTGTGTGTGTGTGTGTGTGTGTGTGTGTGTGT
>NW_008330735.1:4422184-4427127 GCF_000622305.1 Nannospalax galili
ACAGTATGCACTGAATGAATGTTTATCAAATGGGAAGTGAAAATTTAATACCAAAGATTGCATTTCTTGCTACAGAGCAGATGCTACATATGGTTTGGGTAGTATTCACAGATCTGTTTGTATTCAAGAGTTTGTTTTAAAGAACAGATTAAAACCACAGAACAGCGACTTAAGTAAGTCTGCAAAACCAGAACTAGTTCAGTTTCCCAAGGGTTCTCAGATAACTGCTATACTTCAATGAGAGTACACCCCCTCGTTTTCCAAGTCAAAGGTAGCATTCCCCTTTGACTCCCTGGCCCATTTCTGAGTCCTTGACCATCTCTGGGCTACACAGCAAGCTAGCCTTCAGTGAGGACACTGAAATGTAGAATTACACAATGACTGGGCCCAGCAGGTACCTGGAAAGCACATTGAAAGCTATGAGAGAAGGTAGGTATGGAAAGGGTGCCATGCATGGAAAGAAAAGACAAAGGGAAATGGAACTAACAGACTCCCCCCCTTTGCTGCCAATTGACTAGTGGATGTCTTGCTGAGATCATAGACTGTCTCCCATTTTAAAGATTTATTTATATTTTATGCATATATGTAAGTACCTCATATATCTTCATGTACCACATGCATGCATAGTGCCCACAGGGGCCAGAAGGGGATGGCAGATACCCTGGACCTGGAGTTGCAGGCAATTCTGAACCACCCAGTGTGTGTGCTGGGAACTGAACCCCAGTCCTCTGCAAAAATGCAAGAAGAGTAAGTACTCTTAACCACTAAGCCATCTCTCTGGCCTAGTATCCACTTTTATCTGTGAGCTAGCTATCACAGAGTACTCATAGGTTTTGCAATAGGCATCAGTCTCAGACTCTCCTAGAAATTGTGTCTTAAGCACATCACAGGAAGAATCAACTGTTTCATACAATCAGGTTATTTGATACTTTGCTGATGAATTGTTGACTCAGTGCTGCCAAAGTAGCAGGACATCATAGAAGCTTTCAAGTTTTTACTCAAGATGCTAAATTTTAAAAGGGAAAATTTAAAAAGTTTTGCTCAAATTGCCAGTTAGAAGTTGCTTTTGTATCGTCTGATGAAAGAGGGGTGTCAGAATAGGAAAGAACAGACTGCACTGCAAAGAAAGAAAGAGAGGAAGGGCTGCAGGAATCCACAGAGTGTGACAGCTGAAAGTGGTGGAGAAATGGGTCAAAGGACAGAAAAGAAGAAAGCCAAGTGCACACAGTCCCAATAGCACCACATCCCAAGCAGGGAGGGGCAAAGTCTCACCCTAAAAGGAACCCAGGCAACCCTGGAGAAAAACGATTTGCAGCCCCACCCAAAGAATAAGCCCACAACTCTCGCAAGCTTCAAATCATGTGGGTCTTGCTAGGACAGTGACTCCTGTGGTAGACTCGCTCAGCAGTGGAGAGATGATTCCCTTGCTCCTATGGCTGTGGCTCAGTCCCATCCTGAGAGGGAACTTAGCATTTAAAACTAATAAAAATACACTGTATGAAATTCCGGAAGAACCAATATAAATATTAAAAATAGACTGAGTTATCCCTAGGGCCTGAGGACTGGGAATGACTACAGGTCAAGGATCTTAAATTCAACCTGCCACTGCCCAAAACTGAGAGACAGCCGTTGGAGACAGTTGCGGGGGGTGAGAGGATCAGATAATGACCAGTCAAAAAGCACATGTGGCAGGAGGCTCAGCCCAGGCAGCAAAACACACAAGGAAAGCTAGCCCCACCCCTTTTGCTTGGGAGCACACCTCATTAAATGAGAATAACTCTGCAGTTTGATAGTCCTGAGTCTAAGGTAAGTGGACCAACCTCTAGAGCCAGTTATCTTTCATGAGGTTAACTGTAGAGAGTCTGAGAACTCTGAAGCTCTAATGGACTACCTGACATTCACAATAGTGTTCACACGGTGATTGACGCTTAGTGGGTTTTGAAAACACAAAGACAGGTCCACCTGTATGGATCTCAGTGCCCTGATCTTTATTATTTTTTGTCATCTATTGCTTTGGACTTGGCTTGTTTCTCTCTTTATAAGGCTCTAAAGTGCATCATTAGGTTATATATTTGAGATATCTCTGACTTTTTACAATGTAAACACTCAGAACTATAAACTTTTCTCCTGGAGTTGTCTTAACTATATTCCCAATGTCTCAATTCCTTCAATGCCCTCCACCCCCAACTCATGAGCTCTACTTTGATTGATATTGTTACATATATATATATAAAATGCACAGAAACCATTTAGTGGTACTCATATGTACACCTGTTTAGGGCTGACCACTTGGGACTGGAGGACCCCTCAGGGAGCTTGTCCTTAGAATAAACCGATTCTCCCTCCCTCAGTAGCCACAGATTGCCTGTGGCTCTTCATCTACATGTGGGACCTTGTGAAATTTCCCCCATCTACACTGGCATGTCAACTGGTGCTGTCGTGCAGGTCTTGTTTAGGCAGCAATATTGTGGAGATTCCATGGTGCAGCTTCCCTGTCACGTGTCTAGAGGACACTGTCCAGCAGCAGGCCCCCTGGTTCTCAGAATTTTTAAATTTCCTCTCTGATTTCTTCTGTAACACACTGGTCATCCACGGGTGTATTGTTCAGTTTCTCAGTACTTGTGTGATTTCTGTAGCTTCTTTTCTATTGATTTCTAGTTTCATTCCACTGTAATCTAATAAGACACAAGAAATTATTTGTTAAGACTTGCTTTGTGACCTAAAGTGTGATCTTTTGAGAAGGTTGCATGGGCTGCTGAGAAAAATGTGCATTCTGTATCTACTGTGGAATATTCTGTAGATACCTGTTGAGTTCATTTCATCTATGTTTAGTTTAACTCTGAAGTTTGTTGATTTTTAGTTTGGATAACCTATCCAAAGATAACAGGTATTGACGTTTCCATTATTTTTATATCAGGATCTGAGCTTTTACATATATTAGGATTTGTTGTATGAAATTAGGAGACCCAACATGTGACATAAATATTTATAGTTGTTACATTTTATTAATGAATTGGTACCTTTATTAAAATGTAGTATGTAGTGTTGTTCTTTACCTCTTCTAACTTTGAAATCTCCTTCACAAGATATAAAAATGGCTATGTCATCTTCTTTTCCATCTGCTTGGTAAATATATTTCAGTCCCTTGGGTGTCCTTGCCAGTGAGGAGTCTTTCTTGGAGACAGGCCAGATGGTAACTAAAAAGGTCTCTCACAGGCAAGGCTGAAACTCACTAGTTATGCTGGGCTGCCTGACCAGTGAGTCCCAGGGATCCACCCATCTCCACCTTCCCAGTACTGGGATTGTAAACACATGCTACCACACTTGCCTTTTTCTCTTTTTACATGGGTTCTGGAAGATCAAACTCAGGTCCTTGTGCATGAAAAGCAGGACTACACTGAACTATATCTCTAACCTCAGAATTTTGCTTTTGTTTTGTATGTATGTATATGAGTGTTTTGTCTGCATGTATATAAGTGCAACCATGTGTGCAATGAAGTTCCAAGTTATGGGCAGATGTTAGCTGGCATGTGGGTGCCAGAAACCTAACCCTAGGCCGTCTGTAAGAGCAGCCAGTGCTCTTAACCACTGACCCATTTCTCCATCCTTCCATCCCTGCATCTTGCTTTTAATCTAGTCAGCTAGTCTGTATCTTTCTACTGGTGAGTTGAGGCTTTTTACATTTAAGATTATTATTGAGAGGTTTTCTAATTCCTGCAGTTTTAGGCGGTGGTTGTTCAATTCTTTTTTTCATTTTTTTACCCTACTGCATTAGAGTTATATTAGTTTATTGTGATAGACATTATAGATTCCTTCCCACATCTCCATTTATTTCTCTCATAAAATTTGTTTTATTTCTCTCATAAAATTTGTTTAGCTCACCTTCTTCATAAACCATGTGGATTGCTAGTTTTGCTTTTTGTTTGTTTGGTTGTTGTTGTTGTTGTTGTTGTTGCTGCTGCTGGAGACAGAGTCTCACTGCATAGCCCAGGCTGGCCTGAAAGTCATACACAGACTAGGATGGCCTCAAACTCACAGAGATCTTCCTACCTCTCTCTCCAAGTGCTGGGCTTAAAAGTGTTCACCACTGTGCAATTTTGTCTTTTGATCAGACCCCAGAAGTCTTAAGTGTTGTGGCCATGTTGGCTTATGCTTTTCTTTACTGATACTTGTAGTATTTCCTCCACTTACTGCTCAGTCCCTGATATTCTTGCTTTTTCTTAGTCCACTCCAGTGGTGATGCTTTCCACTGATTCATTTCCAACATTTCTATATTTTTCCCCAAATTTCAATTTCTTTGCTGAATTTTTCCTTTGGAGGTCTTTCTGCTGACACTGCTGATTGTCTTACCTATTTTTTTCACTGCCTCCTCTATGCTGCTTGCTTTCCTCTCCAGATGTTGGATCTGTTTCCTTTGCATCACTCATCTGCCTGTTTGTATCCTCTGTGACATCACTGGTCATTTTTACTAGTGAACCTTTGAGATCTTCATTTGGCATTTTCCTTGTTTCTATATTCTGTGTGATCTGCTGATTTGGCTACTGTTTCTAGTTTTATTTTGGTGATGTTCTTAGTGACCAGCCTGCTTTGGAAGACCTAATCTTTAGTACCTCTCAGAGAAGAAATAAAAAGCCTCCAGTGTCAAACCATACAAGATATAGAGGTATACTTAAAGCCCATTAAAGTTCACTAGTATATAACCAATTACTATGAAAAGAAAATGATGAAATTATTGTAAAGCATGCTAAAAATTATCTAGGATAAATGTAGAAATAGATAAGTAAAAAAGGCAACAAGAGTGCAAAAGAGCAAGAGATTAGGAAAATAAGGAAAAGAAAGAACACTTAGATTCAATCAGAGTTGGTTCTTTGAAAAAAGAATAGATTAAGAATCCCCTAGCCAGTTTAACCAAAAGAAATAGAAGATCCAAATTAATAAGGTTA
>NW_008330735.1:4427335-4447096 GCF_000622305.1 Nannospalax galili
GATATAAACAATTTAAGAGATTCATTATAAGCAAAAATATTGAAGCAGTAACAGAGTAATATAATAACAACAAAAACAACAGCACAGATAGATTCATTGCTGAATTCTGCCAAACTTTCAAGAATACCAATGCTCTTCAAATTATTCCATAAAATCAGAAAGAGGAGGAACACTACCAAACTAATTCTACAGAATCAGTGTCACTCTGAATTCAAAGCTGGATAAGGGCACAACAAAAAAGAAAAGAACAGATAATGTCACTAGCAAACATCGCCACAAAAATTCTCATCAAAACACTCGCAAACTGAATTCAGGAACACATTAAGATCACACACCAATAATCAAGTTGGTTTCATTCTAGTGATGCAAAATGATTCAGTAAATCAATAAATATAGCACACATAAATATAATGACAGAAATTATATGATCATCAAAATAGATTCAGAAAATTTCTATGGCAAAAACGATATCCTTAATGATAAAGAACAGAAGAAATGTATATCAACTTAATAAAGGCTATATATGATAAGCCTATAGCTAACATTCTACCAAATGGGGAAAACATCACGGATGATGTGATCCTATACTTAAAATCTAAAGACTGTACTAGAAAACCCTTAGATCTGACCAGCAAGCCAGCAGGTTACAAAATCAATATGCAAAAATCAGTAGCTTTTCCATATGCCAGTAATAAACTGGCAAGAAAGAAATCAAGAACACAATTCACAATCTGGGAGCGAAAAGAAAAGAAGAAAAGGGGATGAGGGGGAGGAGGGACAGGAAGGAGGAGGGTGGGGAGGGGGAAGGATGATGGGGAGGGGAAGGAAGAGAGTTAACTGACAATATCCTCTGGCAGAACTTGTTGGACACAATTCCCCATGGACTTCTCCAAATTTCTGCATATCTTAAGAAGAAAGGAACTGCCAACTTTTGTCCTACAGTATCCTCTAGACTATTTTTTCAAGGTTGTTCAGGTCTTAAGTACAGCTTAGAAAGACAGGCAGTGTCCTCCTCTAGAGCAAAGGGTAATTTCTTGAACAGGAAAATAAAAATACTTTTTCTGGTGCAAAGGTTCATGGGTTTCCTGGGAGCCTCATTTTAAAATCAGTGCGTTCCTAATGTAGGGGTTTCTCAGCAGTCAAGTTTACTACCTGTACAGCTTCCACCTGGGTCCCTCTGCATTAGATGAGGGGCAAGAAGAACCAATGGGAGCATGAAGCTCCTGACCCTTGCTGTACTGTGAGTAATGAAGTCCTTTATCTCTAGCCCAGGAGACAGGTTCTGTCTTCTGCTAGCATACAGAAAGTTGTTGGGGAGGGGATCTAACCTATAAGTAGGCAGAGTAGAAATTTCAGACCTTTAACAGTTCTTGCCAAACTTCAGTGTAACCCTTCATAACATTTTCCATAGTTTTTAAAAATAGGCTTTTAAAAAATATTTCTAGACTTTGATTTTAACTAATGCTCAAAATCCACTGAATTAAGATAATTAAATGACCAAAAATTAAATAAAAATCAGATTAAATAACAGAGAATCTATGGTTTTATTTGTAGATTGGATGTATTTATTTAATGATACAACTATTTTGTTTCAAAGCAATTCAAGGCAATATACCAAAAATAAATATAAAATCAATACAAAATGAGAAAAGGCTAAAAGAAAAACACAAGAAAATTAAGTGACTTGTAAACTTTTCCTTGGTGTTGCACATCATGCCTTCCATTATGTAAGAGTGTGTGGCATGGTTTGGCTTATGTCCTCTCCTGAAGGACTCAAGGCTTCATGACAATGAGGATTATAGTTATCTTGCTCACAGTTAAAAAGGTACGTGAGACACAGTAGGTGTTTAATATGATTTTTTCCCAAAGAAAGGAGGTTGGAGAATATAATCAGCCATGCAACTTTCTCACCATCAGAACCCTAGACAACGTGCCTAGTTGAAACAGTTTAGTTCTCAGCCTCTTATGTCTACATAAGGGCTAACCAATGAGATACAAATGCAAAGCATGGGAGCTTAGGAGCATTCTTTATGCCCTGCTGTGACTTCTCCTCACACCCAGTGACTAGAGTTTTAGTAGCTGACCTTGATTTATAAGTGGAAAGCCACAGGATCTCAGAAACTTCAGTCCTGACATTCCTGAGCCCCTAAAATGCCAGCATCTTCAGATCGCCAACCTAATAACCTAAGCCACACTTAGGCAAGTTGTCTGTGATATTGTGGTTAAATATAATACATATACAAGCACTGTTAAAGTTTATAGGCTGTAGAAACAATGAAGGGCTTCAGAGAAGATATGACAACCTACATGAGCCTTGGAGAGCCAAATATTGGGTTAAGTAGCATACTTGTATTTTCTGTAGCACAAGCAGTATACTTGAAGGTGCAAAGAAGGAAAACATGGGAAACCTGAGACAGTACCAGAATGTGAGGGGAAAGATGGTGAGGAATGCGTTGGAAACCAAAGTGACACTATGTTAGGGTTTTACAGCAATTTGTGAAGGAAAAAAAGTGTTACTATTCAAAATTTGAGAGAGATGCTTCAGAAAGTAGGAAGCACTAAGTTTGACTGAAGATACAAGAACTTGAGGTACCATTTCAAAGCTGCCTTAATATCCCAGATGCAAGGTGGTAAAGATCAAGAGTTTAGATTGACCAGAACATATTCTCCATCACTAGAAGCACATGCTGATGTCATCCTGGACAACACACCTACTTCTCTTGGGTCTGACCTACCTGGCAAAGAAAAAGTTGCTTTGAGGAGTCATTTCTAAACTCTTCTTCTCTCACTGCTCTAACCCTAAAAACTACAACTGCCGGGCATTTTTATTAGTTAAAGAACTATGTTGAAGAGGAAGACAGGGATCAAAGCCTTCATTACTTCAAGACTTCGTAAGACCATTCTGGACAACTTGTTCTCTAACCCTTTGAGCAAAACCTCCTCTTTAATTTTAAAAAATAATTATATTCCTCAATGTATTATAAATTATGTCTACTTTGGGGCAAAATTAACAATAAATTTGATATTACAAAATATGATGTTTTATCCAGACACCTTGCTCCCATACCATAAAGTCAACTGCTAATGCTACTTAGGATCAAATTTTTGTAATGCACTTATTTTCGCTTGAGCACAAGAGACTACTGAGATTTTAAAAAATCTCAATATCTAACTTAAATAAGCCAGAGTGGGAAAATAATCATCCTCATAGGACAATTCTACACCTTAATCTTCGTGGTACTGACTAATACATAATGATCATTGGGTATGCCACTGGAACAGAAGTTAGTAGGCTTTTCCTCTGAAGGTTCAGACAATAATTGGTTTCAGTTTTCCTGGTCATAGAGTTTCTCTTGCAGCCTATCAACCTCTATTGTAGAGAAGGGAAGCAGCTGCAGATAACACACAGTAGGTAAACAAGCAGGCATGGCTGAATGTCTTTGAAGCTTTGTTCATAGAAACAAGAAGTAAGTAGTTGATACTTTGTATGTTCAATCATATTTCTTCATTGTAGGAAACAAGCTGACAGAGCAGCCACCATCCCCACAAGCCACAATGGCAAAGGGAAATAAAGCTCTGAAGAGTCACAAACTGGAAATCAATTTCTCCATAGTAGGAGTGATAAACATTATTTTCACCTTCAACTTACTGGCCAGGACTACTCACATAGCCTATTGGATTATCAGGGACTTCTTAATGTAATCATATGATGCCTATAATTCAGCCAAGAGCATCAGGGACTACCAGATTTAATTTACATTGAAGATTTTCTCAGGAAAAGTTTTCTGTATGCAGCACTGACAAATTGTAGCCTAGCAAGTTAAGCTTATAGACATTTCAACTGATCTAACAATCATTCTAGATAGATATTGTTGAAAGAATCATGATCTCTCAAAGGAGTTATTCTCCTGTGAGAAATTCATTTGGCATATTTCAGTGTATATAACACATTAATAAAGAGAACTTGATAGAAGAGAAAATAATGGAAAGAATAAAAAGCAAGCTTTTATTATTTTACTTCTTAATAATAATTTTTAAATTATATCTTTTCCTATCATCTAAAGATGATACCATCTATCAACCAAATTTTTTTCTTTCTATTGTCTTTTGAAAAAATAATTATCAGCTTCAGTCTAAAAATTCTAAGATCACTTAACTTATATGAAGTTATATTAGTATTTGAATGAAGTGAAGATGTCTTAGAAATTTCATTTATTGTTAAATTATGACATTATGTTGACAATATCTAAGTCCATCCTTAGATTACTTTCTTCCTGACATTAGTATGCAAAGCACAAACTAGGGTTACAATAAATGACTTTCCCAATCATATATTCTAATAACAGTAGACTGCCAAAGAATGGTATGCACTTCTACGAGTAAAGATCTGTAGGAACTAAAAGAGACCTTAGAATAGGTAAAATAAAATTGAAGAGTTTTCTGTTTTAAGGTGATTATAGGAAATGAAAGCACACTCTTCTTTCTGCAGTGCAATGCCAATAAAGGAATTTCAAACTGTCCAGCAGTTATTTCTGTTATAACCTTCATTTCACTTAATCTAATATTATTCTATCTCTGACATGTATAAATTAAAGGGTTTCCAATCTGCCCATTTCGATTGGTTAATATGTCACTAAAGTAAATGTACAGAATTTAATTTACAAGAACAGGCTTTCCTAAACTCTGGAAATGGTCTTACTTCTCAACGATACCATTGGATTTATACAAACTATGAAATTACCACAGTCAATTCTGTAGAATATGTCATTAATACACACACATACACACACACACACACACCACACACACACACACACACACCCGTTTTTAAATAGCTGAAGGCTATCAATTTGAAAAGAAATGAAAGAAAAAAAATTTCAACCAAGAGCTAGAAGATCATTCATTTGCTAAAGAGAAGAAAATGAAAAATAAAATATACAAATTTCCAAGATAACTATTTAATAACAAGCATTACCAAATTTTAAAGTTGGTTTAAAATATAGCTCTTTGGATATTATGCCTAGTAAATGATTTATGCTTTATAGGCAAAGAAATCAGGTCATTTCCCAGAGACTAACATAATCGCAGCCATTAGTGGAGTTATAGCAATAAGAAACAGTGTAATAAAGTCATCACAACGTTAAAATTATGAAAAAACCATGAAAGGCTCTGAATTTGAATAAATAAAAGGATCTGAATTTAAAGAAGAAATCTAGCATGTGTTAAATGCACATTTGGAAAAGTAGGTGACATTTCTTTTCCCTACAGCCTAAAAATAACACCATCAGGGTACATTCTGGAACCATCTTGATATAAACTAAAAGTTTCACTGAAATATTTAAACTACCATCCATTTTTATCTGTTTTATAATTACCTCATAATTCTTTGTATCTTGGGAGTGAAACAAGTGTACTAATTCCCCAGAGCAGCATCTGAAACAACTTATCACAGTGTGGAGGGTTTATAACAACACAAATTAATTATATTAAAGTTCAGAGATCAGAAATGAGTGTTTGACAGGGTTGTGTTACTTCTGGAGGTTGTAGGGAAAGAATCCCCATCTACCTTGTCCAGATTCTACAGCCTGCAGCCTTCCATTTCTTTGACCCTCCTCTCTCCAGTCTTTCTCCTCCCTGCATTTCACAGTCCCTCCTCATTTTGAACTTTCTGCCAACCTCCTGTAGGAGAGCGTTCCTGAATAATACAGAATAAGATCCTTAATACCTGTATATTCATAGATTCAAGGGACTATAACATGGGCATCTGTGTTTTTCATTTCTCACTGCTGAGACACAATACCTGAGGTAGCACTGGGATCAGAAAGCAGCGAGCATAGACCAGAGCCAGAGATGGGTATAACCTTCAAGACCTGGTCCCAGGACTCACTGCTCCCAGCCAGGGCCACATTCCAAAAGTTCCCAAACCTCCAAAAATAAGGCCATCTGCTACGGACCAAATAATTGGAACACATGAGCCTTTGAGTAGTATTTTACATTCAATGGTAACAGAAAGGAGAGTTGTCAGAAGACAAATTCCTGATGTCTACAATGCTCAACACAGCATTCAGTTTCCAACTAATGGACATTAAAGTTGTTTCTAAACACTGCTGTAGTGAATAACACTGACCATCTTCCTTCAAATGCTTGTTGATACAGCTTCCCATTGTGACACATAGTGCCAGTCACTCTCCAGAAAATTCACCATGATTTACATTCCTGAGAGTAGTATGTGGAAATACCTATTTTATTTATGCTCATGAATTTTAGGTATAAGCAAACTTTTGGTTGTTTCTTGCTTAACCTATTTTCATCTTTGATATAGGGTCTCACTGCCCCAAAATTGAAATTCTCCTGCTTAAGCATTCCCTGTGTGCTGAAGTTTCAGGCACCAACCACTTGCTTGTAAGCAAATTTTTTAATTTTTTAAAAACTGTTTTTATTTTTAAATTATCTTTATGCATGTTTTTGTGTGGGAGTGTGGGTTTGTGCACATGAGTGCAGTACCCTCAGAGGACAGAAGAGGACAGTAAATCCTGGAGCTGGATTTACAACTATTTGACATGGATGCTAGGCATCAAACTCGGGCCCTCTGTCAGAGTAGCACGCACTCAGCTGCTGAGCCATCTCTCCAGGACACGAGCATACTTTTTTATTTTTTCATATTGTTGGGTAAGATGTTTGGATTTTCATTGTTTAATTATGTGAGTTCACTTAACATTACTTGGTATTTTAGTGGCCATTTGAGAGGTGATTGGATCATGACACCACTCACCTTATCAATCATTTGGGAAGTGGATCCTAGTTCTGGGTTCCTAGAGGCATGATTTTGAACAGTATACCTAGTTCTAGTATCCTTTCTCTTGCACCATGCCTCCTGACCACAAGAAAGGAGCAGCTCTGCTCTACCATATGATGGTCTGCCTCCCCACAGCCGGGAACAGTGAAGCCAAGAATCCATGAATGGAAACCCCAAAAACTTTGAGCCAAAACAAACACCTCCTCCCTTTAAGGTGATTTTCTTGGGTATTTTGTCACTGTGGTGAAACTAAGACAGGTGTGAATCAGTGAAGATTGGAGAAGGCAATGGCTGTGCTCCTGATGATCCAGTCTCCCCATATTGTTGAAAAATCTGCAGGTGGATTCCCATCTGCATGCTTTTGCTTCACCAGACATTTTAGTTTGCCTAACATGCCTCCATTCGCTATGCTGCCTGCTCAATGTGTATTATTTTAAAGAAGTAGATATTATAAAATAAGCAGGAAGTATACTTTAAATTTCATTGTATCTCATGGCCTGTCCAGCACAGTCTTCTAGGAACAGAGAAGGTTCCCTGTAGAACTGATATATGCTATCAATTCTAGCGAGTGGCTCAGTCTGATCACACAAAACCAAAATCAAGGAATCACACCCTCCTTGTCCTTACTTACTCAGTGACTCACATAGTCCTACCAACTCTGGCTCAACAAAATCTCTTAACTTTTCCCTCTTAAATCAGGACCTTACCAGTTCTTAATTGGATTATTGTCATAATCTCTTAATATTCTGTTGCCAAATTTAGTACATTCTGATTTATCCTCTACTGTATTATTAACCTTCTCCTAAAAGCCAGTACCTAAAACCTTCATTTCCTGATTACAGCTCCTCAAAGAGAAAACTTTTAGCATGATACACAAAGATCTAATGTCTCAAACTCAAAGTCAGCATGCCTTTCAAGTTGTTTCCCACCATCACTCTCCACTGAACTTTACAATTCAATAATATCAATTAGGTGCTCTGGTACAATTGCTACTGTTCCACCAGGCCACTGTTTCTTGGCAAAAGCCATTCACTCTGCCAGGAATCCTCCCCCACCCTTCCTAAGCCCTGGTTATGATTAACACTTAAGCTTAAATGTCAAATCTAACAGGCCTTCCCTGATGATAGGTACACACACACACACACACACACACACACACACACACACACACACGCACGCACTCACCAACATGGAGAGAGAGCCAGAACCAGAGACAGAGATGGAAAGAATATCACTGAATATCACTTCTTTCCTTTTCCAGGAATACCAACTCTTCTATCGGGTTAAGTAATTTATGTATAAGACTGATAGCTAATTTTTACATGTCAATGTTTGTCAGCTAAAAGATGCCCAGAAAGCCACTAAAGCATTATTTCTTGGTATGTCTATGAACACTTGAGTCAGTGGCCTCCGAAGAAGACCTGCCCTTACCAGTGTTAGAAGTATTGCCTAATCCCTTGAGGGCAAGGGCAGAAGAGAAAGCTGGAAGCGGTGTGGATCTCTCTGCTTGGAGCTGGACATAATCCTCCCTTATCCTCAGACAGCAACGCAGCAGTTTCTTGGGGTCTGGGCTTTGAACTGAAGGCTACACATACCATTAGCTGCACTGTTCTCAACGCAGACTGGACATTGCCACTGGGTTTCCTAGTTCTCCATTTTGCAGATGGCATGTTATGGGACTTCTTGACCTTCATAATCATGTAAGCCAATTCCCTTAATAAATCAATCCAAATATAGTAAAGACATGCCCTGTCAGAATCAGTTCCAATTCTCTGGGGAATCTGACTAATGTAGGGACTGTCTTCCCAACCAAACTATCAGCATTTCAGGCCAGAACCCATAATTCTCATTTTTCATATTTTTTATAACACTCTAAGGACCTGGATTATCAGCAAATGTTTACTGAATGAATGAGTGAATGCATACATGAATATCTTTCAATGATAAATTCTCTCAGCATTCTATCACACTGCAAAATTCTGACAGGAAACTCATATCAGATATGAGTTTGTTAGTATTACAAGAAAGAGGATGCGAAGAAGACTAGTTTGAACAGTCACATTCTGAGATACATCTCCACTTGAGTAAGCACCTCAAATTAAACAATAAAATGCTGTATCTGAGCTTCCAAAAGTCATCTGCTATTGATTCTATAGTGTTTATGGGAAAGTTGTGACAGCTGGAAAACCCAAATAACAAAAGCTGTTTGAGGTATTCTATACACAAGGTTAAGGAGCATGAAATTTTCAAGCTGTTCAATTTACCTCTGGGTCATGGGTTCCAAAAAATAGAATCAAAGTATAACATAAGGAGAAATAATACTACATCTCAGTGTTATGGTCACAGGTAACTTGTATACATGATATCATATATATTAAAAGTGATAGTTTATAAGTGATCTTGATATTTAATGTTAGGAAACTAAAAAGAGGGTTTCTAGGTTTCTGATGAGTCAAAATTGAACTTAAGTCTCTGGGGGAGGAGCCATGTCACTTTGTCACTGCGTGTCTTTCCAGGCTTTAGGAGAACCTCCTGAAATAATGGTATATTTAGTTATTTATTATGAGAATAAGTATTTGATCTAACAGGAAACTTGGTTTCATATAAATCCCACCCCCCCCCGCATTTAATTCAGCATGGGAACTTGATAATCAGTTTTCAGTATGGTGACATGGAGGCAGAGAGAGGCTTTTCTACTTTGGGGCTCTGTCATTCTCAATATACAGCTGTCAGTGAGTTGTATGGATCTCAGGTCAACTGATGAGGCACTCTTGTACCTTAGTCACTTTAGAACAGAAGAAGCACACATAACTTCCACCCACATCCCAGGGATGAGCGCTAGTCATGTGGCACTAAGATACAGAGGGGTCTGAGAAATGTGATCCTAATTGTTTCCAAGGAACAACTCTAAACCATGAAGGGAGTAAAAATCTTTGGTTGTCATTGCGTCATTTCTTCCACATCTGGACCATTTTGAGGAACTGATGATGAAATGGAAAAAGTATGCAGTTCAGTGTACTCACTGCTGAAATACCTCAGATATCATACCTATCATACTGAGCCTATTTAATTATATCTATTGAACGACAGCCACTTTATTAAGACTATGACAACTACTTGGCATGATATATATGAAATTATTTCATAAACTATACAGTCATCTATTTCATCAGCACCATCAAAATGAAAATTAATGGAGCCCTACTCCCTACATTAGAAAGCTATTCACACAAATCAGTTCTTGTGGAGTTAACCATTATTCGCTCTGCCATTAGAGTTTAAGTAGTATTTCTTTCATTTAACTATAAAATTGTCCTTGGGAGATATATAATTCAACAATTTTAGTTGAAATGTGTTATCACAGAATTTGTCTAGAAGGCAAATTTTGGCTAGTGAGTATATATTTATACTTAGTAGCATAGAACATATCAGGATACAGGCTAGACAAAGACTTTCTGAAGAGGACTCCAGTCACTCAGGAGATAAGACCACAGTGAACAAATGGGTCCTCATGAAATTAAAGTGCTACTGCATGGTAAAGGAAACTGTTGAGTGTGGAGTCCACCTACAGAACAAGAGAAAATCTTTACGGGCTATATATCTGACAGAATGTTAATATCTAGAGTATGCAGAAAAAAATGAAACAAAAAGAAATCCAATCAATAAATGGGCTAATGAAATGGGCAGTTTTCAAAAGATGAAATACAAATGGTCAATAAATATATGAAAAACGTTCAGCCTTACTAGCTAAGAGAAATGTAAATGAAAACTACACTGAAATTTCATCTCATACCAGTCAGAATAACAGTCAATAAGAAAATAACAACATATGTTGGTGAGGATATGGTGGAAATGTAAACTAATCCAGCCACTGTAGAAATCGTGTATGTATATATGACATGAAAATATAAGTATAAATGTCTTGACAACAGAGGGGGCTAAAAGGTGTATGTAAAAGGAAAAAGAAGGAGCAGGAGGATGAAGAGGAGGAGGAAGAGGAAGAGGAAGAAGAAGGAGGTGGTAGGAGGATATGGAGGAAATGTGTTCAATGTACAGTGTACACCTGTGTGAAAGTGTCCCTGTGTAACAGAGTACCATGTGCAGTGGGAAAAAATATATATATACATATATTGAAAACCTTTTTAAAAAGAGAGAACAAATCCAACAAGGATCATATGAATTATCTGAAGGATGCTTTTCAGAGTGCACAGTTTATAACTTCAACAGATTCAGATCATAAAAGGAAGGTCCAACATCAGTCGCTATGAACATATTTCGTCTCAATTAGCAAATGCTTTGAACTTCCAAAAACTATTTTAAATTCTAAAGATTTTCTATTTAACATTTTAAAAACATTAAGAAAGTATCAGTCTACAATAAAGTTTAATATTATTGGGTGGCATGTGGAGAAAAGAGGAGGCTATACCTCTGCTTCTAAAACACCTACCACTCCTGTCCTCTCCTGTCACCCTTCTGGTCCCTCTCTATATTCTCTGTTCTTTCATTCAGAGTCTCTCCAATGGTTTTTTTTGGGGGGTTTTTTTATTTAATAGTTGTCACCAGCCAATCACAGTGGCCCTGTTCTCCCAAAAATTAATTGACTGGCCTTGTCATAGCAGGGTTTATGTTGGTATCTGAGTCTTCTCAGCTATGTTGGGCCCATTCTTCAATGCCAGAGATGGTATTTAAACTTACAGTTCATTATACTTCAGGTTGTTCCTAATGCTGACATCTTAAAATGAATTATTACTACAAATTGCACAAAAGAGATGAATTGGAAAACTCCTAGTACTATTACTGGGATAAAGAACTAAACTAGTGCATTGTAAAGAATACAATTGGGTATTACTATTATTATCATTATTATTATTTAAAGGATGATATTTTTACTTAGTGAAGATATAAGGAGAAACATAATGGATAATTTCAAAGAAATACTTTAAAATACCACCATCCAATTTTAATTACTTTTCCCTTCATCAATGATTCACATTTATTGAGCATTCACTGGAGTAATCTGGGAGCAGACCATAAAAGCTTTCATTCTGTGAGATATAAAATGCCTAGTAAAGCCTCTTGAGTACTAATGATCACAAACATCCATAAAGCCAGTCATTTTGTATTAAATTCACTCACAGAAGATGAAAATGTGTCTCCATAACAAGTTGGGCCCTACTTTATCTAAGTGCATCGACAATTTACCATTTAAGGATATTTGGAGAAAACAAAACTTAAGAATGGTGCCTATAAACAATGAGACCAAAAGCTCATGAAATTTCCCATCAAACTTAGAAGACTGTCTTTTCAGCATGCCTGGAAACTTAACAGAACTATAAGGCAGGGCATCAAGACTGTCACATGGCAGATACTAATTGTTCCGATTAAAGTCTAACAAGCTTGCTTCCCTGCTGCTCAGAGAATGTCTCTGACTTTTGATCCTGACATCTGTGTCTTACAAGAATTTCACTCTGCTCTGACATTCCTTCTGATGTTGATCCAGGACTTAATGGATTGTGAAAAGGCTGGCAGCATATCATTTAAAAAAACAGAATTCCTAGTGTACGAGCGATGAAAAGGTATCAGAATTCACATATTTTGTTTCTGATACCAACACAATTCTCAGGTTTGGGCGTTTGGATTTTTAATGCGAGTACAAAATAAGATTTAGCTAAAAAGTTCTCATGACAGAATAAAAAGTTATTTTAGTGTTCTTTTATTGCATGGGGGAAATGTATGTTTTTGAAAATATCAAATTCCATGTAAGATAATTTGTTCTGAATAACTACTTCTAACATATATAAAGTTGATCACTATTTATATAGAACTTGGTATTCTAATGAAAGGAATTTTGCTTAGAAATCCAAAATGTTTGTTAAAATGATTTGAAACTTGCCCTGGTAACACATATAGTATTTCCCTAGTAATTCATTCTATGTTTGGAGACAGTCCCTAGTAAACTCTTGATCAAAAGAGGAATTTTAATTAAGGGAAAATATCTGTAATTTCTATATAAAAAAAGTTTAAATTAAAACTGTCTAAAGATGTGTTTTAAATTAAGGAATTCTCTTCAGGATTGAAATTTTACACATCAGAAGATGCTGCCTTGCATTTCATGGCTCCAGATAATTACTAGATGCCAGTGGATAACTTAAACATAGCTTAGATTCATTGACATTAATGTGTGACAAGCATTACAGAACATATTTAGTAATTTTAAAAGAAAAAGTAAAAGGATTTTTGAAAAACCGGGAGAAACTGGTCTCATGGCAACAATATAATTTTTTGCAGTAAGGAAAAATACTCTTTTGTGTCATAATGATCTAGAAATTCAACAAGTTTAAAGGGAACATAAGTCAATTTAATTGTTAGATATATAATTAATGGAAAAATTAATAAGTTTAGATATTTTATTCATCTATTCAAGCAAATATCTAATTTTCCCATTAAAAATAATTCAAGTTATAAATATCTGATGATTTTGTTTAGATTGCCTTGATGATTTTTACACTTTGTTATATCAAGAAATGAGGTGACAAGTTCATCCAAATAAATAAAATAATGAACATCATGCTAATAGTTAGCCTACATGGCTGGTGGTTGTTACCATCTTATAGAATTTTATTACCTAAAATTTTACATATTACCTATTTATGATATACCAAGTTCCCAAGCACACTATTACTATATGATCACTGCCAAATTGAACACTACTTTTTCTTTTATAAAAAAATTTATTATTTATTTTTATTTCATGTGTATGAGTGTATTACCTGCATGTATGTAAGTGCACCCATGTCATGCAATGCCCAACAGAGATCAGAAGAGGGCGTCAGACACCCTGGAATTGGAGTTACGTATGGTTGTTAGCTGCCACATGGGTATTGGGAACTGAACCCTAGAGCTCTGCAAGAACAGCCAGTGTTCTTAAGCACTGAACCATCTCTCCAGTCCCCGAACACTACTTCCTCTTAACAGAATGAAAATCTTCCAGGCCCCAAATCTCCTCAACCTGGTTCTTCCTAAACAACTCTCATAAAGCAACCATGACACTACTATGTCAGGTGATAATCATTTGGCCCCACTTGAGCCAAAGCTTCTTAACAGCAAAGACCAGGTCCGTTATCTTTATTATTATGGACTTGGAGGATGTTTGAGCCTTTTTATTCATGAATAAACAAATCAATGTGACTTACAACTTTATTCCTTATTTCAACGGTTTATTTCTTTTACTGTATGCTGCCTTAAATGCACCACAAATAAAAGGATATAAAATACTAAATGTATTTAATACTGTTACATTAATGTGTTAATAAAATTAACTCAACTCTCAATATTATTAGTAAATATGTATTGATGAGGACAGGCAGTTTAGGAATCCAGGTCTTGATTCATGTACTCAGTCACAAGTTGAAAATGTCCTTCATCCTATCCTGATTGGAGGCCAGAAATGTAAAGTGTTCAGGGCTCTGATCCCTGGTCTGGCTCCTAAATGATTTTAGGGTTACCTCTTCAGAGGGAGGAATATTATAGTACCATTGAAGGCCCATTGAAGGCAAGCTGTTCTCTCTTAGCCAAGAAGGAATCCACCCCAGGAGACTCTATTGTCTCCTTCCTTAAGAGTTAATCCAGGTGCCAGTCACTGGGCCAAGGGCACACCCCTCATGAAGGCAGGCTCACCTTAAACCATACTAAACTGATAGGAGGAATAATTAACCCTTTAATGAGATAGCTTTTCCTTCCCAGAATTCCCAGTCCCTAGCAGTCCCTACAATCCACTATAAGGTCCTGTTGGGTCTGCCCACCTCTTTAAGTCCTGACTGAGAAAGGTATAACTTTTTCATTTTCTTCTCTTCTGCCTTTGTTTAGAGTGCTAGGCAAAATATAAGTACAAATTTTCTGGAACTCTGGGCTTTCTTACTCTTTCTCTGAAACTCCCCTTCTGTTATGTGGCTGTCCTTCCATGTTGACTTAACTCAAATGGCATAGCTCTTTCTCCCTGTGTCCTCTGACTTTCTCCCTGTGTCCTCTCTTTCTCCCTGTGTCCTCGGACTCGCAAAGTAAACTGGCAAGCTATAGTCATTCCTCCTTCCCAAGCTTGGTTGCAACTGTTTATCTGGGATTATAAACTTGACTGTTGACCTTCTGCAAGAAAAGGAGAGTGAGGGGGGAGTCAGTCAGTCTCCCACCCAGTCAGTCAGCCTTAGCTACCTCAGAGGGGTAGGGACTAAGGATATATAAGGGGAAAAAATGCCATCATGCCGAGAGGTCACAGGATCTATGCTTGGGTGTGGACTTCCCAGTGCACCCTTAAATGGGAGTGTGCCCACTCTTCTATAAGTAACCTCCCACCCCCTGCTCTGTTAGTAAGCCCAATAAATTCACTAGGGTTTTCCAAATTGCAGTTTGGGAGAATTTCTACCTCATTTTGTTGTAGAACCAAGGAAGGAGGGAGCCGGCTTTTGTTAGTGCCTCCCAAGAGGATTTCAGCAGCATTCCCTGTTAAGCTCTCACTATAAATCTGTAATAAACCTCTCTACAACTAATCCTCAGTGGTCTGTGAATTTCATTCTTTGAATTTGCAAACCAAGAACCCAAAGCCACTGGCTAGGAGAGGTGTTAGTTAGCCATCAAGTTTTTGGGACCCTGCCCAAGAAAGACTCCATGGTCCAAAAAGACACTCCAATATTTGAGTAATCAGTATTAGCAATATACTTTATGTAGGCATTTTATAAAAGTTCAATCTGCATCACATTAACTCACTCAAATATAATTTAATATTTTCAAAATCATTGAGAGCTAGGAATATAAAGTGCTTGGCCAGCAGGTGAAGGCCTGGGTTGGATTCCTAGCACTACATATACACATAGGGTACGGAAGAGTTTTTAAAAATATCAAGCCTAGAAGACAAGACATTTCGATCAAGAAGGAAGTGCCATAATATCCACACTTACCACTTGCACCCAGAATAGCCTTTTATGTCTCTTGGCATGTGTCATTTTCACATAGTACGCTTTTCCCCTTCCCTTTGTTTCCTAAATAGTCAACCATTAAATAAAAATGTACTTAAAGTACTGCCCAAGCTAAGAAACAAGAAAGGAGCAGGGAAGGGAAAAGACAATGAAATGCAAGATGAAGTATGAAGTCAGGTGGACTTGGCCACCCCAAGAAAAAGACTGTGGGATCTGGAAAATAAAGGAGCTTAAAAGTATGATAAATAGAAGCAGAGTAAAAATAACACAGCCCAGGAGAAAACCACATAAAGAATGAACAGAAAAGTTACTAATTTCAAATCCTTAAAAAAACTGTAGCTCAGAGCCATCAGAAAAAAATGTGTCAGAGTAAACAGCTAAAGAGCTTTAATTATTGTTAGAATCCCCCAGGGTCCTCCCCTCCTCCTCCCCTCCTCCTCCTCCTCCATCTCCTCTTCTTCCTCCTCCTGCATCTCCTCCTCCATCTCCTCTTCCTCTTCCTCCTGCATCTATCTCCTCCTCCTCGTCCTCTTCCTCCTCCTCTTCCTCCTTTTTCTTCTGTCTTTTCTTCTATGTCTTTTTGTGTGTGTGTGTGTCTTTTTGAGACAGGGTCTCCCTGTAGCCCCAGCTGTCCTGGTATTCACTATGTAGACAAGGCTGGCCTTGAACTCACAGAGATCTGCCTGCCTCTGCCTCCTGAGTGCTGGGATTAAAGGCATGCGCCACCACACCAGGCCTTCTATGTCTTTTTTAAAGTTTTTAATTATTTATTTAATAACCACCTACTTAGAAGAAGCATTTCATTACATCAGCATTGACATATTCAATAACAATTTTCTGAGCTAGGATGCATTGTCTTAGAAAATGGGCTGTACATTTTTAGGTTTACAGTTGAATTATTACAGTTATACAATATTGTACTCAGTATAACCCTATAAGACATGAAATTAAATGAGGTTTTGCCCTTTAAAAAAGATCTCCATTTCATTATTAAAATACAGAGTTTCATACAGAAAACTTCATTTTTAATGCAATTGACATTAAGATGTTTGCACATGTGTTTCTAATCTCTATATATCAGATTATTACTAGTCACAGTCAGTTACTTTCTGAGCTCCTTGGCATCTGAGCATGGATATAAAGTCATCAGGTAGATTTCAATGATAATGTTTTTCACATCTACTAATTATTAAGGAGCAAATTTTTATGCTTTGGAGAATTATTTTTTTAATCATTATATATCTTTTTAAAAGCATTTTTTAATATTTAATTTTATGCCTATGAGCATTCTACCTGCATGTACGTATGTGCACCATGTGTGCGCAGTGTCTAAAAAGGCCAGAAAAGGGCATTAGACCCCATGGAATAAGTTAAAAACAGGTTATGAGCTACCATATAGGTGCTGAGAATCCAACCCAAGTCCTCTGCAAGAGCAACAAGTGCTCCTAACTGCTGAGCCATCTCTCTAGCCCCCTTCTTATATGTCTTAAAAGTATAAAAATGACATTTATTTTAAAATAAAATGACTTTGGCATCTCCAGTTTGCTTCACTGTGATATAGATAAGGAAATGAAGGGTCTGTGAACCCTGACTCTTCTTCCATAGTAATTGTCCTAGTTTGTTCTTTATTGCTGTGACAAAACACTCTGAGCACTACCAACTTGGGGAGAAAAGGGTTTATTTAGCTTACATATCCCGGGTCACAGTTCATCCAGGAGCCCAAGGTAGGGACTCAGGGCAGGAACCTGGAGGCAGGAGCTGGAGCACAGGCCATGGAAGAACGCTGCTTACTAAGGCTTGCTCCCCTGGCCCCTGCTCAGCCTGCTTTCTTATGCAACACAGGCCCACCTGCCCAGGGGTGGCACCACCCACTCTGGGCTGGGCCCTCCACGTCACTCATCAAGAAGATGCCCTCAGACATGGCCACAGGCCAGTCCGATAGAGGCAGTTCCCCAACTGAGGCTCCCTTAACCCAGGTGTGTCAAGTTGACACTAAAGCTATCCAGCACAGTAACCAATAATGAAAGTCTTAAACATGGTTCAACTTCCAGCATAAGAAAAAAGTATCTCAATAGTAGTTTGACCCATGAACTATGAAAAAGCATCGAATACTTACACTATGTGCTTGGTTCCCTGCACTGCACATTTCCACTCTAGACATAAGACTGTCCTGTAGATACTGTGAACTAGGTGCCTTCAGATTTATGAGGCAAAATGAACTATAAAGTATCAGTTGTGAATTAATCTTCCAAAATGATACATCTAAATTTATCGAAGTCTTTGAATTAAAAGATCTGAATCTTGGGTGTGGATATCTAAGGGGTCTGTGGGATTTATCAACCTTGGTGGGAAAAAGATGGTCTCTGTTTATTCTAATTTCTTATTAAACGGCAATGCTTTTTTCTATAATAAATGGAAGAAACAGATTAAATTTAGCTTAGCAATACCTTTTCCTTTTGACACAAAGAGAAATTACAGTTTCATAAAACATTGTAGTAGTATATATCATTAGGTGTCATTTATACCCAACTTCATTTATCGATTTAATTTTTTGCAGTGCTGGAAACAAACGCAGGACATTACACAGGCTGCTTGGCAATTGCTCTACCACTGAGCAGCACCCCAAGCCCACAACTTTGAAATTAAATATGGATGGGGTACAGAGTCTTGTCTATTATTACTAAAACTTTTGCAAATAAAATCCTACATTATTAACACTGAGTAGTATATAATTTTAGATCTACTTACATTAGAAAGAAAAACATCCCAGCACCCATACTGGGTGGCTCACAACTGACTATAACTCCAGCACTAGAGGGATTCAATGCCTCTGGCCTCCACAGTCACCTGCACTCAGGTCCACATACCCACACACAGACACACACATATAAACACAAATAAAAAATAAGATAAATCTTAGTAAGATATTATAACATTGCATACTTTTTGGATTTAATCCTTCCTGATTTTTTTTCTCAATTTGTACAGTGGTATAATAATAGAACATGTATATGAAGTTATTGTAAATTAAATGAAATAACATCTGTAAAAGCTCTTAGAACTGTGTCTGGCACATAATAACAGCATGAAGTTTTCGTTAATGAAAGGAAATGTTATAAAGTTGATATTACAACTACTTTGCTAAATATTATGTCAACTTTGATTATAAAGTATATAAGGTATAAAATCATCAGAGCCAGGGTTAGTGCATGAACTTAAGGAAACAGAGGCTTTCAGGCCACAAGGAACTTCCTCATAGGAACTTGCAACCATGGTGACAGCATGCACCAGACCCATGCCAACTCAATCAGACAAAAACCCAACATAGAATGAGGGAAAGGGGCAGCAGGCCCCAACCCCAGCCTAAGAACTATTGGCAACTGATTACTGCTGGGTAAGGGAGAATAGAGACTCTAGAAAGACTGACTAGACTCTAGTGGATGAACTTGCAGCAAAGGACAAATGCTTGACTGGAAAGGACTTGACATATATGACAGAATGCATGATATCCCACGGGGGAGGGTGGCTTTGGGGGATTGCGGATGTGGGAGGAAGTCTAAATTTGATTAAGACCTATTATGTGAAATGTACAAAAAACTCAAATAAATAAAAATAGGGAAAAAATCAAGCAGAAATTTGTCCATGTGTTTTGTTTTTTTTCCTTTGTGGAATTATTTCTTCTCAACAAGTTGTATGACAAATAAGTGCCATCTGGGCTAGGCTGTCCTAGCAAGAATGGGCAACCACATGAGGGCTCCCTCTTCTTCCCTCCACCCATTTTACTAGCTCGTCTGCATCTGTGCTCACAGATGCCACCTCTTCTGCAGTATATTGGATGAAGTGTCCATTCTTCTGAAGTCACACAATTGATCTTCTGTGACATCAATCTGCCCTTTATTTCATTGCCATGGAGGCAAACATGCCTTAGTATAATTATACACTTTAAGAAACCTTAAATGTTAAATTTTAATTAAAAATTAAATTAAAGAAATTACT